>NW_026047168.1:600000-782500 GCF_023864275.1 Schistocerca cancellata | reverse complement strand
CTAACCTAACCTAACCTAACCTAACCTAACCTAACACTAACCTAACCTAACCTAACCTAACCTAACCTAACCTAACCTAACCTAACCTAACCTAACCTAACCTAACCTAACCTAACCTAACCTAACCTAACCTAACCTAACCTAACCTAACACTAACCTAACCTAACCTAACCTTACCTAACCTAACCTAACCTAACCTAACCTAACCTAACCTAACCTAACCTAACCTAACCTAACCTAACCTAACCTAACCTAACCTAACCTAACCTAACCTAACCTAACCTAACCTAACCTAACCTAACCTAACCTAACCTAACCTAACCTAACCTATTAGCCATATCATGGATTCACCGTTCAACTTTTGAATATTCCTGTTGTTTAGAGTGAAGCCCATTCCCTTCATCTCTGTCTTTTTATCATTTTTCTCATAACAGTAACTCTTTGGGCCTGTTGATGCCCAATCTGTAATCCTGTTATTTCCCATTTCATCAATCCATTCGCCTAACGTACAGCCTGTTTCCACAGTATTTTCACCATCATCAATGTATACTACAGAATCGATATCAAAATATATAACAGATTCTCCTAGTTTATCTAACATATCATATAATCTGAATCTTGCATTTGATGTGGTGAATGCAGCTAGAAAAATATTTGTAGCTGTGTTTTTTTCCATCTAATAAACCTTGAAATTATATCACATCTGAACCATCTGCTCTGTAATAAAATTGATATCTAAGTTATCTAATTGGTCATCCAGCAGTATCTCATAAAAGTGCTGTAAATTGGTTACCTATTCTGTTTGATTCATATTTTGCCTTTGCCCAAATTTTCCCCATAATGAATTAAGATGTATCTTAGCAACAGCTGGTTTTCCCAGATTTTCCTTTTTTCTGTTATGATCCAAGTCAATATCCAACTTCACTTTAACTGTTTTGATATACTCTTCAGCAGACTCGAAATTATATTGACTGGTTCCGAGTTTTATTTTCAGAAAATCTTTCACATAATTTTCAAACAACATATTGATTTTATTTTTAAAATCCCAAACATCAAACACATTTAAAATTTCAAATATCCTTTTTCTACATCTTTCTTCACTTCATCAGTCGTCCCAAGTTCCAATAAAACTTCTTTCATCATCGCTGTGATTGCACTTATCTATTTTTTCTTGACCACATTTGACACACAAAGGAAACAACAGTTCTCCATTTTTATCGATTTGCATATGTACAGGCAAAACAGGGTGATACAATCCTCTAAGAGCCAATACTTAACATTTTATTAAACTGTACCATTTTTTAGAATAATATTTTATTCTATATACTTTTCTCAAATGTTGTTCAGGATAAAAGTCATGAAATTACACAGGATAAATACTACATACATCAATATATTTTACTTTTGAGCTAACACCATCTGCTTTATCTCTTAATTTTATTGCATTTGTTCGACCACCACAAAAAGTGTCTCTTGGATTCAACAGTTCAACAATTTCAGGCAACTGCTTTAATTTCTTAAGCCTTTTATATTCTGCTGAGTTCACCCAATCACATTCCCACATCTCTACCAGATTGTATCCAGCATTTCGTATTTCTGGACTTCTTCTCAAAGTCTTTTGATAAATGTCATCTATTGTCTCCTTATTTTTATTGTTAATCGTCTCACTTTTGAAACATTTTTTACATCCATGCCAATAACAGCCATGGTATTGATAAACAGTATTAGTTTCTTTACCAAACCCATCTACTTTTGCACCAGCTATTCTCACTTTACCACCTTTAAGAGCTTGTTGAATGTTGTTACTGCTTAACCAAGCTATGGATTCTTATTATAATTCTCTTTCTGTTCTTTATTCAATACAGCGATTGTATTTTTCGGTAAATATTTGGATCTGTAAATAGCCATGCAAACTCGAGCTATGGTTAAATAACAGAATGGATCAATGAAACTTCCTGGAAGATTAAAACTGTGTGCCCTACTGTGACTTGAACTCGGGACCTTTGCCTTTCGCGGGCAAGTGCTCTAGCATCTGAGCTACCAAAGCACGACTCACGCCCGGTACTCACAGCTTTACTTCTGCCAGTATCTCGTCTCCTACTTTCCAAACTTAAGTTTCATGATTTCCTTTTGGATCAAGGCGCTACAACTGAACTAAATACTGCATGCTGTAAAAAAATTTGGATTAGGTCCTCCTGTTTCAAGTTCTGAAATCTCAAGGCATCAATGCAGCAGGTACTGTCCATCAAAACAGATTTGGAAAGAACTTGCCTTTTTCAGATGATAAAACAATAATGAAACAAACCAGAGGCTACTATGAAAAAATCACTAGTGCTGATGAAATTACCATGTGTAAATGGTTAGACAATAGGCCAATTGTGTTGTGCTCAAACTTTGTTGGTAAAGGCTCATTGGATGAAGTTGAGCTTTGGGACAAAAAGCACCATAATTATGTGAAAGTAGAAAGACCTGAAATTGTGAGAAAATATAATCATGCAATGGGTAGTGTGGATCTATTTGATCAATTGATAAGCTGCTACATAGTTTTCATCAGATCTCGAAAATGGCCTTGCGTATGATTCTTCACGCTGTTGACTTTGCCATTGTGCAAAGTTGGTTGGAAATACAGACGAGATGCAGACAACCTGTCCATCCCAAAGAAGAAGCAAATGGGCCTTCTTCCTTTCGTATCAGGGCAGCAGATGGATTGATACTGTGCCAAAAGAAAATGACTGAAAAGAAGAGGGGGCATCTGTATGAAGAAGGACTGGCTTCAGACATGAGAGTCACACCAAGAAAAAGAGGAGAATTACGGCCAGCTACAGAGATACAGTTTGATTCTGTTGACCATTTGCCTTTGCATGATGTAAGAGTTCCAAGTCGCAAATTTCCTAAATGTACAGGGTGTTCAAGAATTCAGTGCAGAAAATGTAAAACACATTTGTGTCTCCAAAAGGACACAAACTGTTTTTTGCAGTTTCATACTAAATGTTAAAATCAGGTATTGACCATTGTTTTTTAAAAAAGAATGTAATATGGAATTATATTTATTGTTTCCTCTGTTTTAAAGTGAAATAAATAGTGGCATAATTGATTCATACTGTTAACCTCCTTAATGTATGACATGAATTAAGCTCAAGACCTGATGAACACATTTGTGTACATTAAATATCTAGAAAACTAGAGATCACACGAAATTTTTTCTTAGAAAAATGTTGTCAGGAGACTCACCATATTGTAAAAATGATGTCAGATTTTTTTTATGAGTAAATAAAAAATCAGGTCTGAAAGGGTTAAAATTACTCCTTAATAAATGAATCCTCTTGCATGTTGCTGTGGGCTTGTTAAATATATAGATAAAGTATTTACGTTCTTAATGTTCCTTCTATCACTACTATTTCTACTGTGTGTTTTTTATTTCATTTATGAGTTTTTAGTACAATGCACATTTCACGGAAAACAAATTGCGATATATAATAACACACTCTTAAGGAAACTGCAGATGGAATTCCAGGCACCTGAATAATTAACAGACCATGACGCCAAAGAAATTTACTGTATTTTCATTCTGTATAAAATGGAGTCGATTGTAGACCTCATGAACAACAAGCTTACAAACAACAAGAAACAAGTGCTTGTAATAATTGATAAAGAGAATAATCCATGGTTCAAAGCAAAAGATTCTGCTGAAATATTAGAAGACACAAAACAGGAAATTAGAGAAAATGTGGATGTAGATGACAGTAAAATGTTTGAAGATTTAAAGAGTGTCTCAGACACCCTCAAGAGACAACGAAAAATCTTCAGTTTTTATCAATGATGGAGGTCTTTATTTTTTAATTTGAAAATATAAAAAGAAGAAGCAAACGTGTTTAGAAAATGGGTCACTCATGAAGTTCTTCCTTCGATTCGAAAATTCGGCGAATATAAACTGCAACAAACAATAAAAAAGAAGGAGCAACTCGCCAACGATTTCAAAACAGACTCTCGTTCGACTCAAAAGAGAAAGACGAATTGAAAGAGGAAAACAAAAGAATCAAAGAATTCAAAATGAGTATGAAAGTTTTTATTGACAAAGTCAAACAAAAAGTGCATACATTTACATAATTACATCAGAAAGGTACTCCTTAATCAACAACTTTAAAGTTGGAAAAACAGTGGAATTTGTCTATTCGAAACTTGAATTTCAATTCTTCACACAATGAGCAAGATAAATTCTATATCTGTTTTTACAATAAAGTATATGATATTCATAAAACAGAAAAGATGATTCACAAGTATTAGACAACTTCAGAGATGAAAAGGACAAGGAAATCTTCGTTTTACATCACACACAACTGCTCAAGAGTGCTAAATTAACGATTAAAAACATAAACGAGCCTTTCCATTTCATTAATGATTTAACTAAAAATCTCTTACAGGAAATGTACTTTTTAGACCCGATAACGCCTGAAGTAGAGGAGTTATTTATCCAGAAGAAATGAAGGAGAAAATAAATCTAGCTCTTGATGATTGCATAACTGAAAATAATTTAAGTTTAACTAGATCAGAATTGTTGCATCAAATAAAAGTTGAACATCACATTAACATCACAAAGATTTGGAATTGCTTCAAAGAACTAAAACAATGAAAAGTAGTAAAGAACAGATTACACATAAAGAAGTTAAAATTACAGTTACTTATTAATCGACCTGTTGCTTATAATATTCATTATCTGAAGATATGTTCCTTCCCCTCGCATACTATTTTATCAATGGTGCTCGTCTCTCTGGGCGATTCACCAACTTTTTCGAAGGAGAATATTCTCCCCCTGCAGATCTTAAACAACAGAATTTGCTCTCAACCACGTCTGTCACAAAAATTGCAGGCATGCAGAGCGTCACCCCTGAAAAATTACTAATGTTTTTTTTCATTCCACATAAACTGCCAGTTGTCACTAGTAAAGGAAGTATGAATTAAGTTTAGGAAGTTGGTTAAATGACATTTGGATTCCTTTATTTAATAAAAAGGATGTTTTTATGAAATCGACAATTTATGCTTTATTAAGTATGGAATTTCAGCCAATGTGGTGCCATCAGCTGAAGATTACCTCATCATTAAAAGGAATTTAGTACAATCCTTAAATAATTACACCGAAATAAAATATAACGATCCTCTTGCTCTACAATACGAATATACTCAAAATGAAGCTAAACAGATAACACCAAATAATAAAAAAAACATGGATTTCAGCGCCGATTAAAAACTTTAAAAAACTTGTAATGAGTTTGAGATCTAAGGTAGCTAATGAAATTAAAGATTTCTATATTGCTCTTGAAGAAATATTTCGTGCTTATGCTGAGTATGTAAAAGAAAGTAAAGCCATTCAATCTCAAAAAATTATCGAACAGCAATCAATAGAATTAAAAGAAAAGGAAAAAAATGCCTTCACTTAAGAGGTGTAATTTCTGATGTAGTAGAGATGGAAAAAGAACAAATTATATACATTGCAACATCAAAACACTATGCCAAGAAAAATTATATTAAAGTTGGTGGTGTATTATCTGAAACTCATCTGTCAGGATAATTATTGATCTATAATAGTGGAAGACCTAAAGACAATAAATTATTTTATGTCAGAAAATACAAAGGTACAGATTACGACTTAGTAGAGCAAATGTTCAAGATTTATTTTGGTGTACACAGAGTAGACAAAAGAAAAGAAATATACAATATTCACTTCAACAGCCTATCATACTTTCTTGAGAAATTATGTGATCAGTCAAATGATATTGTTGATGAAATTAATGAGGAGAGAAAGAATTTTTATATTGAGATTCTAACTGTTCCTGCGGTCGAACTTTAATAAATGGACGCCAACAACAAGCTGATGTACAATGGTAAGCAAGTGTTTGTAATCATTGTAAAACATATGAAAATTTGAATAGTGGTGAAATGACGCTATTAAAATATTTGTCCGCACACAAAATATTCGTCCACACACAAAATTTATTAATGAACTGGGATGGTATCCTTTAGTTACAAGATCCAAAATGCCTTATGCAGATCAAAAAGATATTTTGTCCACTATGGATTTTCAGAGTCTGGATTTTTAGTATGGAATTTCAAAGGGTAAAATTTTCCCGCTGCAGACCAAAAAGAATTTAGTTGAAAAAAGTCAGCATGGTAACATGAAAGAAGGTTTATTATCATGTAGCATGAAAGATAGGAAAAATCGATAGCTGTTTTTTGAAGTATTTATAAACAATACAAAGTTTGTCTCCTTTGTGATCGTATAAATAATTCACATTTGCATCAGTTTATTGATTTATGAATGTTGATGTATCTGCATTTGGATAACATATGGCTAGAAAGAATGAAAGTGCTAGCTTATTCATTCTTAGGGTAGCCATTTAATAGACAAAAATTTTAATAGTGTTTTAAAAAATTATACAGAATTGAAGAGTAGCCATCGGTTACACTTACATTGAGACAAAAATGCAGAGGTCAATTATTTGTACTCTGCAGATCAGTTAATCACCAACTGTTTATAATATTACATTGTCTTTATTTATCCAACTGTTGTGTGATTTATTGAAACCCAACCATTTAACATAAACTGTATCTCCTTTTTTTCTCAAAACTTTTTCAACAAGATATACATCTGGATATTTTGTTTTCTGCAGTTCTTGTTCATAAAAATTTCCTTCGATGTCTCTGAATTTGTATGTGATTGGTTCCGAAGGAATAACATCTTCAGTTTCGAAAATTTCTGTTGACAATTGGCAGTATATCCTTTCCCAAAAAGTCCTTTCTGTTTGCTAATTCTCACCTTGTCACCATTCTTAAATTTCGCTTTTTGATTCGTTACAATGGTGCCCATCTTTAAATTTTACTTGTTAACCTCTATCGGTTTTATTTTTATAGTTGAATGTTTTGTGATGTTGTATTCATCAACTAGATTTTTAACTAAGTCCACCCATTTGCAAATTTCCTTGTTGACTAAAGTTTTTCCACATCTTCTCTTTCAATGTTCTATTGAATCGTTCAACAACAGATGCTTTTAATTCAGTAAAGTATGAATAGTGATTAATGTTATATTTTTTCTCAGGTCGTGAAATTGTTTGTTGTAGAATTCTTTGCCATTATCTGCTTGTAAAGTTTTTGGCTTTCTTACTATGAAATTTTTTTCGACAGCATCAGCCACATTCTTACCTGTTTTATCTTTAACAGGAACAGCCCAAGAAAATTTTGAAAATACATTGATAAGAGTTAATAAATATTTGTATCCTCAATTTATTTTTTAAATTCCTTTCAGATTACCTAAGTCCATTTCGAATAGATCAGCTTGCCATAAATCGTCTATACCAAGAAAGACAACCTTTTTCTTTTAAAATTTCTCCTCATCGGTTTATGTAATTCATTAATTATTTCTTCATGAATATTATTCAGACCTTCACTATCTACAAAATTTTTTTAGCAAATTTACTCTATTTGGTTTTACATATTGTATAAAGACCTTCGATTCTTTGTCTTTCATTTTTGTTGTTACTCTGTGTGGATTGTGTGTTCACTAAATTTTTTACACTTCAAGCAATAAATGTGATTGTCCTTAAGGAGTTAATGCGAAACATGATTCTCCATTTATATAGAATAAATATTTAATAAGGCTTAAATTATTTCACCAAATATAATTAACTTAACATCAACTGGTACAGTTTTAACAGAATCTTTCAATGTTAGAGTCAGAAAACTTGACTTATTTACTCTTATTGACTGAATAGATGAAGTTATTTTGTAAAGATTATCATCTCAGTATTAATTGAAATATTGTCTATTGCTTTACAACCTGTAAGGCGTGTACACCTTCTCCTCCTATAATATTGTGGCATGTTCTGTGTGTGTGGTCCAATGCTGTTGCTCAAGTGGCTTCCCAAAGACTGACTCCTCCTTACCAGATGCAGATTCATTACTTATATAGACAAAGTGTTGCGTCCTTGAGCCCCCGATACTCAATGTACACTTAGAGAATTTTGATCCACAGCGTCAGCCAAGAACTACTAAGTGCAGAGATGTGTAATCCCATATGCGTGCTGTAGTCTCTCTAACAGCATGCGGGATTGGGCATCTGTTTGTAAACACAGAGAGATAAGCGGTTGCATAATGACTGAAGTCACGGCTCACATAGAGTGCATCCCAGAGTGCTCCAGAGAGCTACAACACTAAGAAGAATCGCTTCTCGGCTTTTGGCAAGATCAGTGTGTAGTTTTTTTGGTAAGGATAATAGAAGGGGAAAAATTTATTTAATTTCTATAATAATGTGTGAGATCACTGACGACATTAATTTTTTTTACAGTTTTCAGTACCATTTACCCAGACTGATGCAGATTCAAATTCATTTATTTTACAATGATTCATAGTCCTCAGAACCAATGGCATTGATGACAAGTAATATGATTTACCAATAACTCTATTGTAAACCTCTGCGATGTGAAATGTCTGATAAGCAATGATGTCACGACTGTTCAAATTTTCTAGCCCAGCAACTTTATCGACTTTAGGTCCATGGACGAGAGGAACAGTTACCCACCCATTACCATGTTAATGGTGTCATTGTTGCTAAGGGTAAAACTTATCAAATACCTATAATTATATTATGCTTTCTAGTGTGGTAATGAAAATATGGGACATTCGGTGTATGCCGTACATTATCATTTGCAAACAACAAAAAGCCAGAAATGCCAGTGAATTTACTGTTTCTACAGCATCCACAAGAATTTATTCGGAAGTGGAGTGATGAACACAAGAAGGAGAAAAATGATTTTATACATTGGGATGCCAAAGTTTCAGATAAAGCACCTGGTGTAGATGATTACTTGTTTCTGCATGATAATAAAATTATACATTCACCACCTGTTACTGTATATCTTGATGCCTGGAGGGGACCCATCGACCAACTTGGTAATGATCTTAAGAATCATGAAATGTTACCTAGAATTCGTTGTAGACCTACATCCAAATTGAAATATGTTGTCTATACTAAAGCTAAGAAATATATGTTAACATCTGAATTTCTTAAACTAACCAAACTGTCGTACTATTATTCTGAAATGCAAATTTGCCAATCATTTCAAGATTGGAAAATGATAATAGGCCTTCTGCCACCAGCTACAGCAGCAACTGCTGGTTCAAAACGAAGATTGGACGAATATACTGTATTGATTAAATATTCAATTACTTATGTATTTAAATTTGCTCACCTGTCGATGCAGACGGATCTGTTTTTGAGAAATAATCCGAAAAAGCTTTTTCTAATTCCTTTTTTGTAAAGAAATTGTTTATAGTGTAGTAGTTATCTTGATGAATCTGATTAATTTTTTCATTAAACTGTATAGTGTTGACATAGTTATTGAACTGTGTTAGAATGCTTGTGTATTCAGGTTTTGTAACACGTTCCTTCTCCAAGTACTGTTTAGTAACAGCATCATAATCATTTACTGGATCTTTTATGTTTACTAATCGTCTGCCTCTAAAATCAATTAAAGTTTTAGTTATTCTAAAAATGCCCCATAATTATTTCTGGAATTGTTTGATTAAATTCGCTAAATTTGGCCCTAATTCTCTTTTAATTCTTCATTCCAATGAGCTTAGATCTTATGGTGGCTCCTCATCAGTGTTGATTTTATTCACAAAAATGTCCATTTATTAGTTTAAAAATATCATTCACTTATAATTCACGTAAGAATTTTAAAACAAATAGACACAAATGACCACATATTACTTCAATCGTAATTTTATATTCTCTCAATGTTGTAGTATAGTTCATTTTATTCCCAAATAGTTAACTAGTTGTTTTGGTATATTACCACCAAAAGAATCGAAAACAAATCTTAAATTTTTCGCTTTATATTAACAAATCCCATGAATACCAGGATGATCAGATGTATGTATATTAACTATTCCACATTCATATTCTTTTGGATGACTCGATCTTTCATCAATCATGTATACACCACGAAAATGTTTCATTTAGCTTGTTTAGTAGGTTTTTCTATGTCAATATTAGATAAAGGACTGTTAAATTTTTCGATCAGCTCTTCAAAATGTTTTTTGCTTTCTTCAGTCTAGCGCCAGTGCCTGCTGAAGCAGGCTTAGGATTGCGTCCAACGCCAGCTTTCTTCTCCATTGCTTGATCATGTCTTTTCTGTTCTTCTAATTCTTTATCGGATTTCTTATTGTTTATTACTACATTCCCAATTGTTGCAGATCCTCTAGCGAGTGAACCAATAGTTGCTAGATATGGTGATGCAACCAAAAGTAATGGTAGAAATCCACCTTTGTGTTTTGTTAGTACTTTTCCTTCCTTCTTTTTCTTAGATATTCAATAATTTTTCTTCACAACAGGAATAGCTAATGTAACAAGTAAATTTCTACCAGTTTTCTTATCTTTCTTTTTCTTTTTAACATCAGTCAAAAATGGTTCAATCACATTTAACTGTTCATTATTCAACTTTAATTTAACCGCTTTTGGCTTTGTTTTGTCACTTGGAAGCAAAGTATAATCGATCGAAAAGTTGTTCATTTATACAGATTAAAAATTTAATAAGATGAAATTTTTATATGCCCTATCCATTGTTATCCATGCCTAAGCCCATTCCTAATTTTCGTTTTCCATACATTCTTCCTCTAACTAGTATTGCTACAAGTATTTCTCCTAATCATCACTTGCATGCATTCTTTCTTTTGCAGCTAATTGAAGTTCTTTATCAACTTGGTATCTAGATTCTAAATCATTATGATCTCAATAAGTAATATCATGTTTTTTACAAGCCTCATCTTGTTGATTAATTCCTGGATCACCACTTGCTAGTCTTTCTTCAACACTAGCATCCTGGTGGATGCTTCACTGACAATGCTAAATTTAAAGCCCATGAGGCAGTGATATTATTCATGTCTGGTGCAAAGTGTGTAAGTAGGCTGTTTATGTTTTCTTTATGTAAGTAGGCTGTTTAGATTTTTATATTGGCAACGTTACGTAGCGCTCTGTATGAAAATCACTGGCTGTGCTGTGTGCAGTCTGTGGCTAGTTTGCATTGTTGTCTGCCATTGTTGTCATGAACTGCTATAGCTGGATGTGAACAGCGCGTAGCGTTGCACAGTTGGAGGTGAGCCGCCAGCAGTGGTGGATGTGGGGAGAGAGATGGCGGAGTTTTGTAATACTGGATGTCAATTATGAATATTAAGGTAAATACATTGTTTGTTCTCTATTAATATCTTTCATTTGCTAACTATCCCTATCAGTAGTTAGTGCCTTCTGTAGTTTGAATCTTTTATTTAGCTGGCAGTAGTGGCGCTCGCTGTATTGCAGTAGTTCCAGTAATGAAGATTTTTGTGAGGTAAGTTATTTGTGAAAGGTATAGTGTAATGTTACTCAGGGCCATTCTTTTGCAGGGATTTTTGATAGTCAGATTGCGTTGCGCTAAAATTATTGTGTGTCAGGTTAAGCACAGTTTTGTATACATTTTTCAAAGGGGACGTTTCATATGTCGACCCTTAGCCGAGGATACCTCACTGGAATCTTCTTATTTTTACTTGTAGTTTGTGTATTTAGTGTAGCTTTTGTTTATTGCTAGCGCGTAATTGTAGAGAGAATCTCCTTTGTAGTTGCAGTCTTTCATTGTTGTACTGTAAAACAGTTGTGGCATGCATGTAGATTTGCACCAAGTATTTCGCAGCTGCGCTTGTAATTAACTACATATTATTTTCAGTGCTATGTTAATGTGTTCTCTTATTTTTGCTATTCAAATTGTGCTTTTCTGTGTTATCGTGTGAAATATTGTGACAATAATGGCGTGTGAAAAACGTAACACTCGGCTCCAAAGTAAGCTGAGAAATGACAGTGAAGACGAAAGCAGTGTGTTGGCCCCACCATGTAATGAATTAACTAATATTCAAAGTAGTAATTTAGTAACTGTGCATAGGGAAATGGAGCGGGCGTCAAACAATGGCGTAGGCAGTGAAACAGGTAGTGAACAGGGAAGCATTATCGATCGATCGGTCGGCAACAGCTCGCCTCAGGAATCCGAAATGATAGGACACAATTTTGCACATACTGTAGATTCAGGTTTTGCGTCCTCACCGTTTTCTCAAATGAGTCGAGACACATTTTCCGCTTGTCAAAATGTGAATGTTGCCGGTGCAAATTCACTGCCGAAAAGCACTGAGGAACATGTTTCAAACACCAGTGCATTGTTATTACAGTTAATGCAACAAATGGGACAAAGGCTACAAAAGTTAGACACAACGCTTGAACAAAATCAGAAACAAATGGGACAAAATCTTCAAAAGTTAGACACAATGGAACAAAATCAGAGACAAACACAGCAAAAGCTTCAAAAGTTAGACACAATGGAACAATACCAGAGACAAACACAGCAAAAGTTAGACACAGTGGAACAAAATCTTAAAAAGTTAGACACAATGGAACAAAATCTTCAAAAATTAGACACCACACTTGAACAAACACGTGAAAATTTAACTACTGAGTTACATAACATCGAGTCGAAATGTCAAAAAATCTGTAATGACGTAAAAACACAAATTTGTGAGCATTTCCAACCTATTTTTTCGCGTCATGAAAATGCATTACAGAATCACGAAGCAGCCATAAAAGAACTGCAAACTATTGTTCATGAAAATCATGAGACCTTGCAAGCTAAAATGGACTCAGTTGCATCTACCGATTCGGTTACGCAACTTGCAAAAACTCAGGAAAACTTAAAGGACACAGTAGATACTCTGAAAATTGGTTCAGAAAGACACATGGAGGAAATTAGTTCATTATCAGAGAAAGTAGCCGAACTTTCGGATCAGGTCACTAACTTATCTACGAAGGTAGATGATAATCTGAATGACACAAAACCAGTAGTCTTTAATGACACAGAAGAGTGCGAACAAATTAGGAAATTCAAACAAAATCAGAATCAAATTAATACGCAACACCAAAGAGAAATCCGGGAAGTACAAGATCAGCTGACACAGGTAATACAAGAATTACGTATTTCAGAGGACACTCGCGCTCCAATACGGGAAGAGGGACATAGAAATACGGAACAGCCACAAATTAATAACACAGGGCACTTCGGAAATTATGAAAGAAATTGGCAAGGTACACCGAATTTTGAGATGGAACTGCCGACACGACGTAACAATGACCGATATGCTACTCGCCGACACGATGATTTTGATTATAAGCTGTTCATTACTACACGTAAATTCAAAACGTTTAAGAACTCTGCCAACGACATTCATCCACAAGCGTGGCTCCATCAATTCTCTCATTGTTTCCCTCCCAACTGGTCATTGGAGCACAGGTTAGAATTTATGTGTGGCTACTTAGAGAATGAACCAGCTGTAAGAATGCGATCGGTCATTCACGATTGCCACAGTGAAGGAGAATTTTACCATGCCTTCCTCTCAGCATATTGGTCTCAAGCCACACAAGACCGTGTAAAACATAACATCATAATGATGAAACACTTCGAACAATCTGAATTTTCCAGTCTTGTGAAATATTTTGAAGACATGTTGCACAAGAATCAATACCTGTCAAACCCATACAGCCCCTCAGAACTCATCCACATTTGCTTAATCAAATTACCTGAACACTTACGGCATATTATTTTGGCAGGACGTTGCAAAGACGACATTGAAGCTTTTCAGGGACTGTTACAAGAACTGGAAATTGACACAGACAGTCGCGGGATGCGAAAACAGGAAAACAATCACTACAGGTCACATCCGTCACAATTCCGTGACGACAGAAACAATAAATGGCCACGACAAACCTATTCTTACATCGTAAATCGTGACCAAAACAGACACCACCCATATGACAACCACTGGCAGAGTAATAGTTACAGGGAAAGATCACCTTTCCGCGGTAATGACTATCACAGAGACAATCAGAGAAACAGACAATATGGGAACCAAAATAACTATTATCAAGGGAGACAGAATAACTTTAGACGCAACGGTCCAGCACGCAGTTACGACTCAGGGAGAAATTCTCCACCACGTGACAGACAAGAAAGAAACTATGTAAACTACCGACAATACGACAGACGTGAATTTCATCAGAACTGGCGGGTTTCTAACAGAGCTGGGCCCTCTGGGCAACGTGAATTTGTAGAAGTTAGGTCTCCAAATCCCAATAACGACGCGCGCCAACAAAGAGACAATAGGCAATGACTCACTCCGCTGGCAGCTACAATACGTACTTATGAAACTGACGACGCAGCTGCCGTAGCTAG
This sequence comes from Schistocerca cancellata, assembly GCF_023864275.1. Classification (NCBI taxonomy): domain Eukaryota; kingdom Metazoa; phylum Arthropoda; class Insecta; order Orthoptera; family Acrididae; genus Schistocerca; species Schistocerca cancellata. The sequence goes on along the minus strand of NW_026047168.1, from coordinate 768,209 downwards.
TAATTACGTAAAAATGGAAGACATTAGGGACATCTTACTCCAGGAACACGACGTAAAACATAACAACATTGCATATCCTGTGATTCACATTACTGTAAATGACGTAAAATTTACGGCAGTACTTGACTCTGGCAGTCCCATTTCAGTAATTAGTGAAACAGCTTTTAGCAAATGCAACAAATCGAACGATTGCCCCACACTTCCGTTACGTAAGATTAAATTACAAGGTGCAATCTTTGGAAAAAGTGTAGATGTACGCCAACAAACCAATTTAGAATTCTTTTGCCAAAGCCACAGCTTCTCTATGAACTTTCTTATTGTTCCATTATTGTCGACGGAAATTATACTGGGAGTAGACTTTTTGAATGAATACAAAGCAATCTTAAGCTTTCACGATGCTGAAATAAGTTTAGAGAAAGAAGGTAAGTCAATAGCTTTGAAATTTGAAGACTGGCTCTCAAACCATGATGAGGAAATTAATCGGCTTTACCTTCTGTTAGATAACAGTTCGGAATTTTCTACGGAACTAGACACTAACAATCACTCTGCAAGTACTGACAGGGATGACATCGACGGCATATTTGAAATTAATGAGTTAATTCAGAATAAAATTCAAACAATTGAGAATTGTAATGACACTGATAGGCAGGACCTTTTTGAGATTTTACAAGCACATTCCACAGTTTTTACTCACAAAACAGGAACAATCAAGGGATTTCAATACCATTTTCGTGTTCGTGAGCATACTAAATTTTGTGTTAGACCATATGTAATTCCGGCACATTATAGGGACCGTGTTAGAACAGAAATACAGTCTATGCTTGACGAGGGCATTATTGAGCCTGCAGTAAGCTCATACAACAATCCATTACATGTTGTTGAGAAGAAAAATGGATCGATCAGACTTGTCTTAGATTCGAGACAAATCAATACTATCATTATTCCTGAAACAGACAGGCCGCAGACGATGGAAGAACTTCTTCAAAATTTTAATGGTGTAAAAGTGTTGTCTTCCATTGATCTCAGATCCAGCTTTTATCAGATCGAACTTCATCCAGAATGCAGAAAATACACAGCTTTCCTTTGTTTCGGCGTTTGTTATGAGTTTCGGAAACTTCCTTTTGGTCTGAACATTTCTTCGGCAGCATTCATTCGTGGGTTAAATTCCATATTACCTGAGTTCTTAAAACGTCACATCACCTTATATGTGGACGATATTCTAATAGCAGAAGCTTCATGGGAACAACATAACCGCATCCTCAACAGTTTGTTACGTATATTTGCAGAATCTGGAATTACAGTTAACTTGGAAAAGTCTGAATTCGGTAGGTCAAAGGTGAAGTTTTTGGGACATATCATTTCTTCTGAAGGCATTCAGCCGGATCCTGAAAAGTTAGAAGCAATCAGAGCCATTCCAGTTCCATCCACAAAAAGACAAGTCCGCAGTTTTCTAGGTCTCGTAAATTTTTACCGTCGTTTTCTGAATATGCAAATTCTAGTTACACCAAAACTTTGTTCTCTCACTGGAAAAAATACTATTTGGAACTGGGACGAACAAGCACAGTTGGAATTCAATTCTTTGAAAGAAGCGTTACTTCACGCGCCAATACTAGCTCATCCAGATCTGTCACAAGATTTCTGCCTTAGCACGGATTCTTCTAAAGTCGGTCTTGGTGCCCACTTATTTCAAGAAGCCATAGAAAATGACACTACTGTTCAGAAAACCATTGCTTTTGCTAGCCGAGTGCTAACAAAATCTGAAAAAAATTATTCCGTTACTGAATTAGAAGCTTTAGCTATCGTTTGGGCATTTAACAAATTCCGTTTCTTTCTTTCTGGTAAGCACGTAAAAGTATACAGTGATCATCGTGCATTACAATTTATTATGTCTTCAAAATTAAATCATGATAGGTTAAAACGTTGGGCACTGTTTCTGCAAGAATTCCGCTTCACAATAGTCTACATTCGCGGCAAGGAGAACATTGTTGCGGACGCGCTGTCACGCTCACCGGCTGGGCTTGAGAAAAGTAACACAGAAGGCAACCTCGAGAAAAATTTCAGTATTCTTTACATTCAGAAAGTCGCCTTTGAAAACTTCATCACCACATCTTTAAAGGACATTGCTCATGAACAAGATAAAGATCCGATTTGGAAAGACATCAAAAGTAAATGGCATGAAAAGACACACACTCAGATTCGGCATTATTACCTGGTTAGAAACAACATACTCTTCAAACGCTGCACTGTTGATGACAAGCTATGGGTACTTTGCATTCCAGACGATTTTGTTAATAAGCTCATTTGGTACATTCATTTCAGCTACGCACATTTTGGCCCACGAAAATGTTATCATATTCTTCGAACGACTTGTTATTTTAACAATATGGAAAAGAGAATTCGAAGAGTCTTGTCTATTTGTAAACTTTGTCAAAAGGCGAAACCATCTACTGTCTCACATCGTGCTCCGCTGTTTCCTATCATTCCTTCTAAATTAAAAGAATTTGCTGCTGTTGATCTTTTGGGACCCCTTGTCAGAACATCGAATGGATTTTCGTACGTTCTAGTCGCTGTTGAACTTACTTCTAAATTTGTTTCTTTCACTCCGTTACGTAAAGCCACTGGACTGTCTGTATCCAACGCCTTTGTTAAAAATTTCTTACGTGAAGTTGGACACGTTAGTAAAGTCATTTCAGATAACGGACCGCAATTCAGATCTGCTGTTTGGTCACGCATGCTTCGGAATCATAAAATCAAACCTGTTTTTATTTCATTGTATTCACCACATTGTAACCCGTCTGAACGGATTATGAAAGAAATCAATAAGCTTTGCAGACTTTATTGTCACAGAAAGCATCAGCATTGGGACAGATATTTACACTTATTTTAAAATGTGCTGAATGAAATGCCTCATGATTCCACTGCTTTACCACCTAATCTTGTACTGAAGAATGTAGAACCTCCGAACAGAATCAGAGAGCTTGTACCTTTCCCGAATACACGTAAACTTCGACACAAAGACATAATTGATTTGGCTCTTAAAAATATAAAATCTGCAGCAGACAAAAGGAGAAAGCTACACGGTAAAGCAAATGCAAAGAAATTATATATTGGTCAGTAAGTTCTCATTAAAGCTCATTCATTGTCACATAAGAAGAAACACTTGAGTCACAAATTCTTTCTAGTTTACAATGGACCTTACAGAATCCGACGTATACCACATGATAATTGCGTTGAAGTTGAAACTCTGCGTACTAGGAAGAGTAAAGGTTTACACCACATTTCTCATGTAAAACCATTTATTTACAGGTAATCTGCTTTTTAACTTAGTCTTTGCAATTTTCACTTCACGCTACTTGTACAATTTGTCACACTGAGAAACTGTTAACATGCAACTATGTTTTAAAGCTAACTAACCATCCAGTCAAGAACATAGGTAACTTAGACAAGTAATTGCGAATGCATTGTTATTGCGAACAGACGACACAGTGTTGTTATTTATACATTCCTCCTTGTTAGTTGCACGATTACGTAACGAATATATGGCTTACATACTTAGAATATATACCAGCACTGCTAATGAAATTTTCATGCAAAATTTTTGTTTGCTTGAGAGTGGATTCTGGATTTGAGGTGCTTTCTGTGAAATGCCAGATGACACAGTGGTTAGTTTATGTGACAGCTACACGATTTTATCACGACGCTGCTAATGCGTGACAATTTACAATGTTGCTTTTGCGGTGTATCTGTTTTATATCTGCACAGTTTTTTCTGAATTCTTCTATAAAGTGAGACATGTTTTAGTGGTGACTTTTGTGCTATTGCTACAAGGAGACAGCCTTTTCGGTAGGACAACAATACGTTACAGCACAGTACTTTCCTCATCACGGCAATAAGCGTAATAACTAAGTTACCTATACGCAAAGCATTTCACTTTTGTGTATCATGAGGTAAGTACATTGACTTCTGCAGAACTTAGCTTTCGGAGGACAATAACTACAACACTTCCCAGAGATTATCTTACAGCAAGACGCACATTTAGCGCTACAGGACATGTATTTGAGTGATTAATTTTGTACTTAAAACATTTATTTTTAGAGATTTTTGAATTACAAAGAAAGTTTTTCGTGATACATTTCATTCCATTGCTGTAAGCTATAATACCTGAGGATACAATTACAATAATCCTCAGGGGGGTACACGTTTACTTTGTGTACCATGTGTCTGGCAAGCACAAGGAGCCCTAGCTAATATGGTATTTTCTTATACAATTTAACACATCGGTACCATATTTCTCTAACACATAAATTACACAGCTATCTGATCATTTAACAGAGAAACAAACATCTTTTTACTACGTCAGTGACACATGTTTACGCAATTACAGAGTTGGGTAACTTCACACTTATGAAATTGTATTTTGTCTGTACCTTGTGAACTGTTCATATTTTTTCAGAACCATTGTGATACTATGAGAGCTTTGAATGATGTATTTGGTATGAGATCATGACTTTTAAAGTACGTTTGAGGCAGATGACACTATTGAAATGAGCAGAGAATATTTTTTATGGTTTGAAATTATTGCAGAAAGCTACGACATTTTTGAGATTTGACTGAGGTGTTATGATGTTATTATTACGATGACGGTGTGTATTATGCTGCTGAGGTATGTTTATGATTAATAGGCTGATGCTATATGAGCTATTTGATTATGCTACTTATCTGTTATGATGCAATATTGAAGAAGTGTCGACGAATAAGGTAAGGAGTAATGAATAGTGGTTAGGGACGCGAACTTGTGAAAAAGGATGTTGGAAACCGAGAATCGTACTTTAAGAGTTATGAAATGTGTGTAAATGCGTGAATGTATCACAATGCCGGCGAAAATTTTTTGGACACTGTTATATTCATAAGATTTTGTTTCTACAGATTTGTAACGCAAACTCTTAACCTGTGAAGACTGTCACTGTAGCGGAAACTGCTGTCATAAATATTTCCGTAAGAAAGTTAATTGACCACCTGCACGTGCGTCGTCGGGACACAGCTGTGTCAAACACCTGGAGAACAAGCCATTAGGGTGTGCCTTTCATCGCTAATGCGACACCCTCGTTACTTGAAAACACATGATTTTTGTAATGCGTTGTGGGCACACAGCTGTGTCAAACACCTGGAGAACAAGCCATTAGGGTGTGCCTTTCATCGCTAATGCGACACCCTCGTTACTTAAAAACATATGATTACTCGCACTTTGTGCTAATTATTGAAATGCTTATGAATTGATGGGAAATATTCGTACATCTGCACACCTGATTATGACAAGTGTCTTTCTCCGAGAGTTGAGTGCTACTGACTTACGAAATGCCACATGACTATTGAATGATATTTTTATGCTTTGCTTTTCATAGTTGCTTATTTCATTTAATATCTGGTTTCCAGCTGTGTTGCAGCGTTGCTTTTATAAAATAAAATGCATTTGCTAATGTGAACACTTTCTGTCAACAGATCTATTAAATAATTATTTTATGATCCACATTCTTTAAAAAAGGAGCACTTGGAAAGAAAAGAACAATAAGAAGGAACTAGTAACAGTAACAGGACACATAATTTTCTTTTCAAGTACATGGTAATATTTCTTTTTACAATAAGTTGTTGTGGTGCACCACTTTAATTACATAGACATTAAGATGTGAATATACATTTCCCTTGTCTGCATTATTGTCTTTAGTGTAATATTTTTTATGCTTGAGCTATGTCATGTTTAGGTATAAGTTGCTGCTGTTTGCCAGGCATAGTGTTATTGAATTTGACTTTTGCTAATTTCTTAATGCTGCTTGCTTCGCAAATCTGCGTTTTTTTTCATTGCTGTTTATATTAACTGTTTTATGTGATGCTGCATTGCCTCGTCCCTTAGTTTAGCATCTGAGCTCAGTAGATTTAAGTTAGCTTAAGAGGGGGTAGACTATATAAGAAACTGACTATGGAGAATAGGTAAAGAATGCAATGCGAAGTTATATGAAAACGATTTGGGCCCAAATGAGTGTTGTACAATCAGAAATACTTATTTTGGAAGAGATATGAATAGAATACAGGAAGGAGGTATAGATAGGACCTTTTGGGAACAATGATGAATGAAGGGAGATCTCCAAGAAGCAAAGAAAGTTTTGTTTGCCAAATACTGCAGTAAAACAAGCCCTGTCCTTTCCTTGTGTTATCCCACTATGTCTTTGTGTACCCTTGTGTATTTGTTTTCTTCCTGTCTCTGTGTAGTTTCATAGAATTTTTTCTTCTAATATTAAGCTACATTCACTATGATGTTCTCCTCAAATATAATTGGCATTAATAATATGTTATTTTCTTTGTAAAGATGCTTAGACATTATTTATTCTGTTTTGTTTTAATGCTCATGTGTGAAGTTGACGTTTCAAAAGTGATTCTGATCTTTTATTTTCGTACTCATGTCATCATTCCTGTAACACTGATGTATATGTTTATTTCTATTCTTTTGTAAAGCCCCTATTACTACAAATGTTATCTGTATTGTTATGTTTTTAATGATGTATTTTGTATCTTTGTAATTGTATTCTTATGTTATATAATTGTAATTGACGCCAGTTAATCAAATTAAGTAACTTGTAAGCATTCATTTCACTGCACACATTTCTGTTGGTCATAGTATATGGACAATATGTGAGAAGCAGGGACTGTTAGTGTTTGCACGTGTGTTAATAATTCAGCAAGGGACTGGATAACAGCATTGCTGGTTCTAAGGACAATTCCAAAAACTTTGTGAGTGCACAAGTGGTGGTTTATGGACTTGCTATATTGTCTGCAAGACTTCTAAGAACAATTCCAAAAACTTTGTGAGTGCACAAGTGGTGGTTATGGACTTGCTCTATTATCCGCAAGACTCTTCAATGGTAATTGTGTTCCTGCACAGTCGCAGCAGATGGCTGCTGGCCATCTCTACAAGGACTACAGTGGGTCTACACCTTTGCTGACTCACCAATACCATTATTTCTACAAGGACTACAGTGGGTCTACACCTTTGCTGACTCACCAATACCATACTCTCTACCAGGACTACAGTGGATCTGCTCTGTGATGACCTACCTACCAATATTCTTCAAAATGTCGAATGACTCTGCTGTGGGTTTGCTCTGTTGTGGCCCATTACCTGTCAGCATGTCAAGAGTCAGCACTGTCTTTCTGTTGGAAGGACAACACTACTTCTTCAAGACTGCATGGTAATCCACTACTTCCGTGTGCATTGTCTTTTACTGTTCAGACTTTGAAAAGAAAACCACTGAAATTCTACTGTGATGAACAATCTGGACTGTCTTTATGGACTGTGAGAAAATTTTAGCTTTTGACCAACATTGTATAAATAAGTGTGTGCATTTGATATCTTTGTTACTGTAATTGTGAAAAATTTTTTTCAAATCTGTATTGGCCAGTGCCCAACACCATTTGTAAAAATTTTTTGTGGGGAGCATGGGGGCTATGTAAGTAGGCTGTTTATGTTTTCTTTATGTAAGTAGGCTGTTTAGATTTTTATATTGGCAACGTTACGTAGCGCTCTGTATGAAAATCACTGGCTGTGCTGTGTGCAGTCTGTGGCTAGTTTGCATTGTTGTCTGCCATTGTTGTCATGAACTGCTATAGCTGGATGTGAACAGCGCGTAGCGTTGCACAGTTGGAGGTGAGCCGCCAGCAGTGGTGGATGTGGGGAGAGAGATGGCGGAGTTTTGTAATACTGGATGTCAATTATGAATATTAAGGTAAATACATTGTTTGTTCTCTATTAATATCTTTCATTTGCTAACTATCCCTATCAGTAGTTAGTGCCTTCTGTAGTTTGAATCTTTTATTTAGCTGGCAGTAGTGGCGCTCGCTGTATTGCAGTAGTTCCAGTAATGAAGATTTTTGTGAGGTAAGTTATTTGTGAAAGGTATAGTGTAATGTTACTCAGGGCCATTCTTTTGCAGGGATTTTTGATAGTCAGATTGCGTTGCGCTAAAATTATTGTGTGTCAGGTTAAGCACAGTTTTGTATAAATTGTTCTAAGGGGACGTTTCAAGTGATTTCAAAAGTGCACGAGAGTTTTTTTTTCTGGTCATGTGTTGTTTTTTTATCTTTGCCGTAAGACTATAGAGTATCCTAGTTCTTGTTACTTCTCTGTTGTTTTTTAGTTTCTTCTCATTGTGAGTTTTTTCGAATAAATATTTTTTCGTCAACACATTATACCGGACGGCTATGCAATTATTTGTTGTAGGCAAGTGGCCTACATAAATGGTGACCTCCGCTTAAGGAACTTTAAACCATTCGTTAGCTATGTCGAACATTAACTGCAAAAGCAATGGACGACGACGGCAAACGATACGGTTCGATAACGGAAGAAATTCATAGGCTTCAGAATGAGATAGAAACTCTACAGTTGCATATTTCGAAAGATATGAACTTCAAGCATATACCGGACCAAAGGAATGACGTTGGTTCAATAACCATTGCACACACCAACAAGGCAACTGGGACTACTGCAGCACAACCACAGCAAGTAACAGCAATGGAACTACCCGCTGGTTTCAAGGCTTCACCAACTCAAAAAAAATGGTTCAAATGGCTCTGACCACTATGGGACTTAACATCTATGGTCATCAGCCCCTAGAACTTAGAACTACTTAAACCTAACTAACCTAAGGACATCACACACATCCATGCCCGAGGCAGGATTCGAACCTGCGACCGTAGCAGTCGTGCGGCTCCGGACTGAACGCCTAGAACCGCTAGACCACCGCGGCCGGCATCACCAACTCAACGGTTGCAATTACGAGCGCCCCCATTCAAGCCTTCTCAGCCATACACATGGTTCGCGATAATGGAAAATATATTTTTACAACAAAGAATAGTCAGTGATCACGAGAAGTTCACCTTGGTGATAAGTAATTTGGACCATCAGACCTCGGCTTTGATATCTGATATTATAGTGAACCCGCCTACAGAAGGAGCATACTGTAGACTGAAAGAAGAATTAATTTCTCGGTGTGTGAAGTCAGTCGACATCAGAGTCAAACAAGTACTGTATCAAGAGAAGCGGGGAGATAGGACCCCATCCGAATACTGGCGTCATTTACGCAGCCTGGTAGATAGTTCGACAGTCTCTGATAGACTGTTACTCCACGTATGGCAACAACAGCTACCAGCAAGACCAAACTGACGATATAACAGTAAACTGTGCCGCGGTCGCAACGCGACAAACACCAAAAAGTTCAAACGAAATTAGAGATTTAAAAACTGCAATAGAGGATTTGCGAACGCAGCTACGCACGCTACAGCGACCACAAGTTACCTTTAAGCGCAAGAGAGACCGGGCTGGGCGTGAAACACGAAGTCAACAAGAGGACGAACGTAAGGTGTGTGGTACCATAAACGTTTTGGGAGAGATGCTACAAGATGTACATCACCGTGCGCCTACTCAGACAACCAAGGTATGCACAGAAACAGTGCAGTGTTTTATTGTCAGCGACAGCAATCGTCAATATATATGCCTCCTGCTTCGAAAAGACTGTATGTATCAGACGTACTTACGGATACAAGGTTTTTGGTGGATACCGGGTCTGACATTAGTTCGCTTCCTGTCAGCCATGCGCCACACAACGAAAAAGACATACAGCCACGTTTGAAGGCAGTGAATAACTCGATGATTAACACGTACAGATGTAAAGTGTGCAAGATTGATGTAGGTTTTTCCAGTTTACCTGGTCTTTTGTGATAGCTGGTATATCAGAACCTATTTTGGGCGCTGATTTTCTGGCACATTTCGAGTTGGCGGTCGACTTACAAGGAAAACGTTTGTTAAATCTGACAGACAACAGTGCAATATCAAGCACTAAAGGGCATACAATTTGTAAGAAGCTACAGGCGATTGGCAACTCTGAAGCCGAAGAGCTACATGGCGAAGAGAAGAATCGGAGATATTCTGACAGACAAAAGAATTTAAACATACTACGGTTCACTATATTCGTACCACGCCAGGGCAACCAGTTTCACGACGAGCACGTAGAATCGCACCAGACAGATTGACAGAAACAAAGGCGATATTCGAGGAAATGTTACCGTCGGGAATAATTCGCCGGTCAGACAATCCGTGGTCTTCACCCCTACACTTAGTACGTAAGAAAGATGGATCATGGAGACCGTGTGGGGATTACCGAGCATTAAACTCAAGGACCATTCCAGATAGATACCCAGTACCTAATATACAGGACTTCACATGTGCTTTGGCCGGCGCGAAAATTTTTAGCATCCTCGATTGCAAGAAAGCATACAACCAGATACCGGTGGCTCCAAGAGATATTCAGAAGACAGCAGTGATTACACCATTTGGATTATTCGAGTTTTTGTTTATGCCTTTTGGCCTTAAGAACGCAGCATAGACTTGGCAGCGTTTTATGGACGAAGTGATTAAGGGATTAACATTTTGCTTTGCTTATCTTGATGACATCTTGGTCTTCTCTCCGGATAGTCAAACACATGAACAGCATCTGTGTCAACTTCGCAAGCGTCTATCTGACTACGGAGTCGTTTTAAACGAAAATAAATACGTCATGCAAAAGAACCAAGTCACTTTCCTTGGCCATATTGTGTCATCAGAAGGTATATTGCCTCTGCCAGAGAAGATCGCGGCGATACAGGCCCTTTCGAAACTGACAAACTACCAAGAGGACGATACATGGGAGCAATAAATTTTTATAGACGCCATCTGCCAGCAACGGCTACGGTGCAAGCACCACTCACTGATGCACTGAAGGGACGCGACGCCAAAGGTCGACGAATAATTAAGTGGACACAAGAAATGGACAAAGCATTTAATGATCTTCAAGCAAGCCTTCGCATAGCAGTGTTCCTCGCTCACCCAGTTCACTACGCACAGCTAGCTATTGTTGTAGACGCGAACCAATCAGCAATAGGGGCGGCCCTGCACAGTGTGTAGAAGGGCAATGGCAACCACTACCGTTTTTCTCTAAAAGTTACAGACTGCACAACAGAAGTGGAGCGCGTATGACAGAGAATTGTTCGCGATCTACGAAGCAATTCGATACTTCCGCCCACAAATAGAGGCTAGACCAGTGACTGTGTTTACAGACCACAAACCCATAACATTGGCTTTTATGAACACCAGTGATAAGTGCTCACCAAGACAGTTCCGTTATATTGAGTTCATAAGTCAGTTCACGACAGATATACGCCATTTAAGAGGGGCAGAAAATTTAGTTGCTGACTATTTTTCACGTATTTGCGGGATTGCAGTGGAACAGACCAAGGATGCAGCGCTACGACAGCTGTTAAACGACCCGTCTACAGATCTGAGGTTCGAGCAAATTCTGGTGCCTAACTCCAAGCTGAAGCTGTGGTGTGACTTTTCTCAAGGCGGACCAAGACCATTCATTTCAAAAATATTACGCAAGACGGCATTCGATGGTGTCCACACACTATCGCACCCAGGAGCCAACGCTACAATCAAGCTGCTGACAGACCGCTATGTGTGGCCTTCTATGAAAAGAGACGCGCACCTTTGGGTACGTTCCTGCATTCCTTGTCAACAAAGTAAAGTAGGACGACATGTGCGTACTGGTATTGGAGATTTTGAAGGTACCTCTGCTAGATTTTCACATATTCACGTGGACCTGGTTGGACCTCTTCCACAGTCCGAGGGTTACAGATACACTCCTGGAAATGGAAAAAAGAACACATTGACACCGGTGTGTCAGACCCACCATACTTGCTTCGGACACTGCGAGAGGGCTGTACAAGCAATGATCACACGCACGGCACAGCGGACACACCAGGAACCGCGGTGTTGGCCGTCGAATGGCGCTAGCTGCGCAGCGTTTGTGCACCGCCGCCGTCAGTGTCAGCCAGTTTGCCGTGGCATACGGAGCTCCATCGCAGTCTTTAACACTGGTAGGTGCAGGTGAGCGCCACAATCAGGACTGCATACGACCGAGGCACACAGGGCCAACACCCGGCATCATGGTGTGGGGAGCGATCTCCTACACTGGCCGTACACCACTGGTGATCGTCGAGGGGACACTGAATAGTGCACGGTACATCCAAACCGTCATCGAACCCATCGTTCTACCATTCCTAGACCGGCAAGGGAACTTGCTGTTCCAACAGGACAATGCACGTCCGCATGTATATGCCACCCAACGTGCTCTAGAAGGTGTAAGTCAACTACCCTGGCCAGCAAGATCTCCGGATCTGTCCCCCATTGAGCATGTTTGGGACTGGATGAAGCGTCGTCTCACGCGGTCTGCACGTCCAGCACGAACGCTGGTCCAACTGAGGCGCCAGGTGGAAATGGCATGGCAAGCCGTTCCACAGGACTACATCCAACATCTCTACGATCGTCTCCATGGGAGAATAGCAGCCTGCATTGCTGCGAAAGGTGGATATACACTGTACTAGTGCCGACATTGTGCATGCTCTGTTGCCTGTGTCTATGTGCCTGTGGTTCTGTCAGTGTGATCATGTGATGTATCTGACCCCAGGAATGTGTCAATAAAGTTTCCCCTTCCTGGGACAATGAATTCACGGTGTTCTTATTTCAATTTCCAGGAGTGTATTTGTTTCCGGCCATAGATAGGTGCACAAGATGGGCAGAAGCAACTCCAATAGTCGATATTTCAGCCGAAACTACTGCGAAGACGTTTCTGTGTACGTGGGTTGCCCGTTTTGGATGCCCCCTTCACGTCACAACTGACTAAGAACGTCTGCCTCCACTATATGGCACGCCAGCTTCCACCCTTTTCAAACCAAGTACGTAGTCACATTGTCCAACACACACTGCTACTCTCTTAAGTGACCTCTCTGACCCAGTTGGATGACTCTTGTTTCATAGGTTTCCAATTTCTGGTCAAGTTTATGCCCCAAGTCTGAAACACGGAAGGGGTTTGATGATGATTTGGGCAGCCATAAAACAGTACTCCATGGGCCACATGGTTACTCTGCAATGTTGTGTTCCTGCCACGGATTATGTGATCATTTTGGCTGACCAGGTCCATATTATGGTACAATGTTCCCCAGTGGTGACGCTGTGTTACAAGACAACGTGGCCCTTGTTCACAGAGCTCACATCGTCCAGAACTCGTTTTCACAACACAAAGATGTATTGTTGCATCTCCCCTGGCCACCAAGGTCATCAGATCTCAATATTATTGAGCCTTTGTGGTCTGTTTCTAGAAGGGTGCATGATCGCTATCTATCTACACTGTCACTGCCTGAATTTGCAAAACTAGTTGCACAAAAAATGGTATAAGATTCCCGTAAAAACGTTACAGAACCTCAATTTATCCATACTGAGACAAATGGAAGCTGTTTTGAATGCAACTCTTTTCCTACACTGTATTTGGCATGGTAGTGTTTTTGGTGTTTTATAATTTTTGTCTACCAATTGTATGTTAAGTTTGGTGATACCTGTGACAGGGCTAAGAAACATTACTGTGTCATCTTATGTTACATTTGATGAGCACATTATGTTAAATGCTGACTTTGGCAGTTGCTAACATGTGTGAGAATTACTTAATCATAAAACCTGTAACTCATGGTAACACATTTTATGCACACAAGAATGGAGCAACTGGTAGGAGACTATACTGGAGTGGATAAATTTGAGTTCTGGAGAAATGTAGGAATATGACAGGCAACGCTGGCTCTGTGACTTATCCTTGAAGGTAGAGGTAAGAAAGGCACAGTTAGGTTAAGAAAAAGCTTTTGCCAATATTGTCTTGCATACACTCTTTGGAATTCTGAACTTATCACGAATAAAATTCTGGAAGTCACATCATATCTACAACTCGAACAAAAACCAGACATAAAAGGAGGCCAGCAACTGAATACGTAGTGAGACTGGGATGTACACCGTACTCCAAGTTATCCATCTTACACTAAGCAAGTAGTAAAGGAAGCCAACGAGAAATTTAATTTTTGGATAAAACAAGGGACAAATTCAATAAATTAAAATTAAGTGACCAGAACTAAAAACATGAAAGTTCACTGATGATGTTGTGATTTTGTAAGAGATATCAAAGAGTTTGGAAGATTAAATTACCATAGAAGACAACATCTAGAAAAGATTTTATAAGATGAACATCAACAGATGTGAAACAAGGATAAATCGAGTGTGGTTGAATTAAGTCAGCTGATGCTGAGGGAATTAGAATAGGACCAAGATGCAAAAAGTAGTAGATAACTTTTGCTATTTGAGCAGCATAATAACTGATAACAAAAGAAGATGAGAGGATATAAAGTGCAGACATATAATAGCAGCAATATCACTCATGAAAAATAAAAATATGTTAACGTTTCAAAAGAGTCATCAGATTTCACAAGATCATATCTTCTACATGAATGAAGGTGGAAACATAAGGCGAATTTTAACTTGTTTCCAGACCAATTTATAATTTAGCAAGGTTTTGTCTTCTACATGTGTGTGTGCATAAAATCTCTGAATACTTTTTAAAATTATGTTTATTTATGAAACTTTTTATTACTACCAAAAATATTCCATGTGCTCTCCACCAGAAGCATGACAAGATAATAGTTGTACTTGTCCCATAGTTTTGAAAGCAAGTCTGGAGTTCGAGCATTCAATGCTGTCGCTAGGCAGTGTCGCAGTTCATCCAAAGTCATTGGAAGCAAAGGTACACAGTTGGAGTGTTACAAAACCCCCACAAAAATAAATATTACACTGTGCGATCAGGAGATCTTGGAAGTCAAAGGCACAGTGTGATAACCGTATGCCATAGTTGCACTAAACTGTATCTGTCGAGATGAAGAACGCGAAACACCTTCTGCTGCTGTTATATTGCCATCTCGAGTCGACACACATCACATAATAAAAGAGCGAGCATGTGATCTAGGTGCACCAGGAAGAACCCTACAGCAATCACATTAACAGGCAAGTTACAACTGGAACCGAGATACACTTTTAGTTTCAGTGTGACACACTCACCTCTTTCTCGATGCTTCAGAGGTCCTGTGCACTACTGAGAGTGTCAGGAAACTCCCATTTGTTTAGAAATTGAAAAGGAGCTACTCCCAAGTGTGCATTCATGCACAAGTCATGTCACGACTCTACATAATCTCATGCCCTCGGCAATTAGTATACTCGGTATTCCCACCGAAAAAACTAAGTTTTAGTATAATGTTTCTTCCAGACCGTATAATCGACTCTACCTTAACTGGACGTCGAGCTGTAGCTGTCTGAGTGTTCCAGCAAAAAATACTCTTACTTAGTCTCTGCCATGTTGTTGTAAGACAAGAAACAAAGAGTGACTAAGGCAAAAAGAAAATACTTTCCATACAGTACCTACAAGGAACAGTTATGTCCAATGTCTAGAATACTGCAGAAGAAAAAATAAACTGCTTCAAAACACGTGCAAAACAATGACAATAGTTCATTTCTATAATTTCAAAAGTAGAGTGTGATCTAGAAATTGGCAGGCCAAACATAAAAATGATTCTCTTTCCTTTTCATATACGCTTTATTCGCCCATTTATGGATGTGCAGAGCAGTATCGTGGGAGGCAGCAGAAACTGATAAATCAGATTCTGTGTAGCAATATGCTTTGATATATGTAAAATAAAGTGTCCCAAAAAATGCAGACTGGTCAGAGAAGCCACTGCTGACAGGAAAATTATGGGTGAACTGTTGAAGTACTCCTAAATATAAACAGAAACACCACGGAAACTGCTACGCTCTGCCCTCCACATCTGATACAACTTGTACGACGATCGCCACTGTGGCGTAAAAATCACTTTGCGGAAACGCAGGTATTTCGCATTCGTGTGCAACAATCGACAGCACCCTAGACTGCCTGAATGCCGTGACGAATAAGAGCTCAACAAGTCATCGGAAATGCTCGAGGGAGAGTCCTCAGCAGCATATGCTGCTCTTTCTTTCCTTTCGAGATACCGTCGATTCGCGCAGTCGTTATTGCAAAAGATGTCAGCCAATCGCTTCGTTAGCGGCACGGCGCCTGGGCTCTGCTTGTGTCTGTATATGTGTGGATGGATATGTGTGAGTGTGCGAGTGTATACCCGTCCTTTTTTCCCCCCTAAGGTAAGTCTTTCCGCTCCCGGGATTGATATGACTCCTTACCCTCTCCCTTAAAACCCACATCCTTTCGTCCTTCCCTCTCCTTCCCTCTTTCCTGATGAGGCAACAGTTTGTTGCGAAAGCTTGAATTTTGTGTGTATGTTTGTGTTTGTTTGTGTGTCTATCGACGTGCCAGCGCTTTCGTTTGGTAAGTCACATCATCTTGTTTTTAGATATATTTTTCCCATGTGGAATGTTTCCCTCTATTAATTCATAAACAGAAACTGACACGTGCAAGGGTTCTCACTTCTCAAGCTTATGCAAAATACATTTTACATGCTTCATATCCAAAGTAATAGATTGTCTACCAGAATTTATGTTACCATTCACTGTCATAGAAACACACACTGCAAATGTGACACAGTAGCAGGACATTTAATTTTGAAATTTCCCAGACATAATCTGCATTATTGATAAAACATATGTTGGCTTTGAAAATAGAAATGATACATAATGGATTTCAGAAATAGTGTTCGAAATATCTCTCAAATTTCTGCTTGATATACATAGTAAATGTGCCTCCATACTTTTTAAGTTAATCACAATTTTCAGTCAAGTCTTGCTGAACAGGACCACAAGAGAGAAAGTACAATTCTTAGCTTATGTGAAGGAAAGAATTATTCTGGTTATGAGGCAGTCAACTGACGAAATATCGCTATGTATTTATGTTGATCTGTTTTACTTACAGTTCTTTCACAGTTAGGGACAAAGTTAATAAACAGAAATAGGTAAATATACTCTAAACACATACAGACCAACTGAATCTGTTTGCCTAACTGCAATGTGACACACGATGCGGATGTCAGACATGGAGAAGTTCTGTGCTCCGATATCAAGTAATACGACAATTATTATGTCTCACCATTTATTTCAGTAATAAGACATGGCTTAGCCACAGCCTGGGGGATGTTTCCAGAATGAAATTTTCACTCTGCAGCAGTGTGTGCACTGATATGAAACTGTCTGGCAGATTAAAACTGTGTGCCGGACCGAGACCCGAACTCAGGACCTTTGCCTTTCGCGGGCAAGTGCTCTACCGACTGTCTCCGCAATATCCTTTCTTCCAGGAGTGCTAGTTCTGCAAGATTCGCAGGAGAGCTTCTGCACAGTTTCGAAGGTAGGAGACGAGGTACTGGCAGAAGTAAACCTGTGAGGACAGGCGTGAGTCTTGCTCGGGTCGCTCAGTTGGGTAGAGCACTTGCCCGCGAAAGGCAAAGGTCCCGAGTTCGAGTCTCGGTCCAGCAGACATTTTTAATCTGCCAGGCAGTTTCAAGATGACAACTGATAAATAAGTTTTATCTTTGACAAAGTCCATCAGTGATTATCACAACTCCGGCCACATCCCTTATTCTACAGTATATATCGAGACAATACAGCAGACCAATGGGGCGTTAATTTGTTTGGTAATTTACCTAATTTTTCACTTGGGTTGTTACAAAGTAGAAAATTGTCAGTCAACACTTTAGGCCAGATTCAGCACCTATTGTGGTCGCTAGATGAGTTACAGGAACAAGGTGGAAACTGTGGATTGACAGGACAACACTTTTATAAGTTGCTATATCCAAAGCATGCAGCTCAGTTAATGTGTTCTGATAATACAGCTAGAATAGCACAGTGTAGCCTCAGTGAATTTGGGGGCTATTTGTGTAAGAAACTGATACCTTCTCTGTAGATACTGCAGGAATTAGTGCAAAGGGACTACTGGTGGGTATAAGAAAAGAGGGAGCTGTTAGCATGGTACATGTGGGATATTAGACATAGTAAAGGCATTATATTTACCACAGAGTGAAGCAGAGGTTGAAGGGTTAAGTCCAGAGGATAGGTGTTGGTTGTTGTTTGTTGAAAGGCCAAATCATTCATGGATTTACAAGGCAGACACGTGTGTACACGATCCATTACACAGATATGAATCTGAAAGATATCATGTGAGACAAAACTCCATCTGATACGAAGGGACACCTTTGATACTAGCAATATAGCTCATTACAAAAATTACTGCAAAATGCTGAAGAAGATTATCCAGAAATCTAAACACCTGCATTATGAGAAGAAGATAAATAAAAACAACATGGCATATAGTTAAGTCAGAGACAGGTAGGACCAGAAATGAGGAGGAACAAATAGCTCTAAAAATAAAGGAAACCCTGGTAACAAATGCATGTTGTGTTGCAAAACAATTAAACAAGTATTTTGCCTCTGTTACTGATAGCATGGGGTTGTCAGGTTCAGTAAATAATGCAATGGAATATCTGAGACCAGTGCACACAAGCAATCTCAGTAAAACGGAGTTGACACTTACTTCACCCAAAGAAATAGAATCCACCATAAAGTCCTTGAAATCAAATCCTTCTAGTGGTTATGATAACATATCAACAAAGTTAATAAAAGAGTGTTCATGTGAGCTTAGACATATCTGCAGTTATTTGTGTAATCAATCACTTGTCACAGGAACATTCCCAGACTGGTTTAAATATGCTGAAGTTATACCTCTCCACAAGAAAGGGGACAAAGAACTGCCGTCAAATTACCAACCAATCTCACTTTTAGCCAACTTTTTCAAAAATCTTTGAAAATGTTATGTTCAAGTGTCTACTTAAGCACCTTAGTGAAAATAACATACTGTCAAAGTCACAGTTTGGGTTTCTTAAGGGTTCTGACATTGAGAAAGCTATTTACACTTACAGCGAAAATGTCCTTAATTCATTGGACGACAAATTAGAGGCAACTGGCATATTCAGTGACCTGTCAAAGGCATTTGACTGTGTGAATCACAGCATACTTTTAAGTAAACTAAAATATTGTTGTGTCACTGGTAGTACTGCGAAGTGGTTTCAGCCATATCTTACTAACAGAAAACAAAAAGTGTCATTACGTAACACTTCAGCAGTAGGCAACCAGACATCAACTGACTGGGAAGAAATTACATGTGGTGTTCCCCAAGGTAACGTACTAGGTCCACTACTGTTTCTTGTGTATATTAATGACCTGTCATCTGTTACATTACCAGATGCCAAGTTTGCCTTATTTGCAGATGATACAAACATTGCAATAAATAGTAAATCAAATATAAATTTAGAAATGGCAGCTAATCAAATTTTTACTGACATTAATAAGTGGTTCATAGCCAATTCACTGTCATTAAACTTTGAAAAGACCCACTATATGCAGTTCAGAACTTCCAACAGATTTCCTTCTGGTGTGTGTATAAAATATGATGACATGGAAATAGGAGAAGTTGAGAGTGTATAATTCTTGAGATAATAAATTCAGTTGGGATCAACATACTAACAAACTGCTAAAGTGCCTAAACAAGTCTGTGTTTGTAATGTGAATGATGTCAGACATAAGAGATATAAATATAAAAAACTGGTATATTTTGCTTATTTTCACTCCATTATGTCATGTTGTTGTTGTGGTCTTCAGTCCTGAGACTGGTTTGATGCAGCTCTCCACGCTACTCTATCCTGTGCAAGCTTCTTCATCTCCCAGTACCTACTGCAGCCTACATCCTTCTGAATCTGGTTAGTGTATTCATCTCTTGGTCTCCCTCTATGATTTTTACCCTTCGCGCTGCCCTCCAGTACTAAATTGGTGACCCCTTGATGCTTCAGATCATGTCTTATCAACCGATCCCTTCCTCTGGTCAAGTTGTGCCACAGACTCCTCTTCTCTCCAATTCTATTCAATACTCCTCATTAGTTATGTGATCTATCCCCATAATCTTCAGCATTCTTCTGTAGCACCACATTTCGAAAACTTCTATTCTCTTCTTGTCCATACTAGTTATCGTCCATGTTTCACTTCCATACATGGCTACACTCCATACAAATACTTTCAGAAACGACTTCCTGACACTTAAATCTATACTCGATGTTAACAAATTTCTCTTCTTCAGAAACGATTTCCTTGCCATTGCCAGTCCACATTTTATATCCTCTCTACTTTGACCATCATCAGTTATTTTGCTCCCCAAATAGCAAAACTCCTTTACTACTTTAAGTGTCTCATTTCCTAATCTAATTCCCTCAGCATCACCCTACTTAATTCGACTACATTCCATTATCCTTGTTTTACTTTTGTTGATCTTATATCCTCCTTTCAAGACACTGTCCATTCCGTTCAACTGCTCTTCCAAGTCCTTTGCTGTCTCTGACAGAATTACAAAGTCATCAGTGAACCTCAAAGTTTTTATTTCTTCTCCATGGATTTTAATACCTACTCTGAAATTTTCTTTTGTTTCCTTTACTGCTTGACCAATATACAGATTGAATAGCATCGGAGAGAGGCTACAACCCTGTCTCACTCCCTTCCCAACCACTACTTCCCTTTCATGCCCCTCGACTCTTATAACTGCCATCTGGTTTCTGTACAAATTGTAAATAGCCTTTCGCTCTCTGTATTTTACCCCTGCCACCTTCAGAATTTGAAAGAGAGTATTCCGGTCAACATTGTCAAAAGCTTTCTCTAAGTCTACAAATGCTAGAAACGTAGGTTTGCTTTTCCTTAATCTTTCTTATAAGATAAGTCATAGGGTCAGTATTGCCTCACGTGTTCCAACATTTCTACAGAATCCAAACTGATCTTCCCTGAGGTCAGCTTCTACCAGTTTTTCCATTTGTCTGTAAAGAATTCGCATTAGTATTTTGCAGTCGTGGCTTATTAAACTGATAGTTCAGTAATTTTCACATCTGTCAACACCTGCTTTCTTTGGGATTGGAATTATTATATTCTTCTTGAAGTCTGAAGGAATTGCGCCTGTCTCGTACATCTTGCTCACCAGATGGTAGAGTTTTGTCAGGACTGGCTCTCCCAAGTCTGTCAGTAGTTGTAATGGAATGTCTACTCCCGGGGCCTTGTTTCGACTTAGGTCTTTCAGTGCTCTGTCAAACACTTCACGCAATATCATATCTCCCATTTCATCTTCATCTACCTCCTCTTACATTTCCATAATATTGTCCTCAAGAACATCGCCCTGTAAAGACCCTCTATATACTCCTTCCACCTTTTTGCTTTCCCTTCGTTGCTTAGAACTCGGTTTCCATCTGAGCTCTTGATATTCATGCAAGTGGTTCTCTTTTCTCCAAAGGTCTCTTTAATTTTCCTGTAGGCAGTATCTATCTTACCCCTCATGAGATAAGCTTCTGCATCCTTACATTTGTCGTCTAGCCATCCCTGCTTAGCCATTTTGCACTTCCTGTCGATCTCATTTTTGAGACGTTTGTATTCTTTTTTGCCTTCTTCTCTTACTGCATTTTTGTATTTTCTCATTTCATCAATTAAATTCAGTATATTTCTGTTTCCCAAGGATTTCTACTAGCCCTCGTATTTTTACCTACTCTATCCTCTGCTGCCTTCACTATTTCATTATGTCATATGGTATCATATTTTGGGGTAACTGCACAAACAGAGAAAAAATTTTTAGAGTACAGAAGCATATAATAAGAGTAATGACTAGTGTAAATCCAAGAATATCATGTTGAAAGCTATTCAAAGAACTGGGCATATTAACCACAGCTTCTCAGCATATTTATTCCTTAATGAAGTTTGTTGTAAATAATACATCTCTTTTTCCAACTAACTGCTTAGTACACAACATCAATACTAGGAATAAGAACAATATACATAAAGATTTAACATCACTTACTCTTGCCCAGAAAGGAGTCCAGTATTCAGCAAGGCATATTTTCAATAAGTTACCAGCAACCATTAAGAGTTTAGTTTCAGACAAGGCACAATTTAAACGTAATTTAAAAGAATTTTTGGTGGCCAACTTCTTCTATTCCATCCATGAGTTTCTCAACAAGTGCAGTAGAACATTTTAATGAAATTTTATTATACCTTAATTTTTGACAATACTCGGTTGTAACAGCCAAGTAACTAACTACCTACTGTGTGAATGATGGATGTGTGGAAAGCAGATGTAGGTCTTAAGACCGTAAATAGTGGAAGTTTAATTTTAAATCTTGTACATAATCTGACTGTTATTAACTGAGGATCACTGAAATGAATAATTTACTTTTAATTTTTGACAATACTTGAATGTAATAGCCAAGAAACTAGCAAATGTCTGAATTATGGATTTAATGAAAGCAGATGTAAGTATTAAACCTGTAAATATTAGAAGTTTAAATTTAATTCATGTACATAATTTTACTGTTTATTTACTGAGGATCTTTAAAATTAATGAAACTCAAGTTTTTCTAATTACATTTTTGTAATGTGTTGACATGTTCCACACCCAGAAGGATTCCCTCTTTTATGGGTCTATGGAATGAATAATTAATCTAATCTCATCTACTCTAAAGGCCGATACCGGGATACAGGATTCAAAGGTGCCTATAGGAGGCAGACAGTGCTGCCTTACACATAACAGGATGCCATGTACACATTTTAGGTGTGGGAGTCCTGACCATTTCAAATGAGACTGTCCAGGCATCTAGCAAAAGAAAAGCGAGAATTCTGACTGATTAGAGGCCAGTAGTAGGAGCGAGGTTAAGGAGTAGACCCTTAGTGTGTAATAAGGCAGTGGCTCACAGTCAGACCTTCTAAGGTAAAGTTTGCACCATCACAGACGTAATTTTCGGCACACACAGTTTCTCCACAGGGTATTATTGTTGACCAAACCTGCTTTAAGACTGTGCACAACTGTTTGCCACCTAAGAGTCCCAAGGCTATGGCAAGGTTCATTGGCATGATTAATTTTTTCCAAAAATTCACACTTAACTTTGCCCAGATCGCTAGTCTACTGAGTTAAATGACAAAGAAAGGAAGTAAATTTGAATGGGGTCCACAGAGGAGTGGAGTAGGGGGAGAGGGAAGGGTGGGGATTTCTCAGAAGGGTGGATTATCTGCAGGAGGAGTCATAAAGCAATTAGCAGGACAAAAGGTTAAGAGAAGAAGAGGGGGAAGGGTCAGGGTTTTCTCAGGGTGGATTATACCCTGGATGCCTCTATATCAGGTGTAGCACCTCTTCTTTTATTAGAACACTAGTCAAGGGGAAGACTGATTGGGTACACCTCTCTCAGTTTTCCAAGATTAGAAATTTTATATTCAGTTTACAGACTGGAAAGGTTGGCTGTATTGTTTGTTTTGCAGAAAATCCGTACATCCCGGGAGCACCGTCCATTCGTTGTTGAAAGTGATAACCGTGCCCTTATTGGGTACGGGGACTACCAAGGTGGATGGGGTGTATTGCAAGAGAAGCAGTTCGGATCTCTGCCTCCAGTTTAGAGTGTGTCATATAGGTGGAGGGTATAAAGCTGTTGCTGACAAACATAATTTTATGTTCGGGAAAGGGGATATTGAATCATACAGTGAGCGGACATTTCAAGGAGGCAGTAAGCACAAAGCAGACTTCTTTGTGGCTATCCTCACCTATCTCCTGCGGTTGTTTACAGACAGTGCAGAACATCAGGATTCCAATGTTAGGTTACAAGAAATTAAAGAGATGATAAAGGGGGAGAAAAGGATAAGCCCTGCTGTTTAACTGTAAATGTTTTGAGCTGTCCAGTCAGTTGAAGTAAACAGGACAAAATAGCTTCACCTCTCACCCCTGGAGTAGTATCTTTACTACGTAAATATTACCGAGAGTTGCCACTCAGTAGCCATTTAGGAATATTTAAAACACAACTTAAAATTCAGGAAAATTTTATATGGCAGATCACAGACAAGGGAATTACGGGCTGGTTATAGTTTTGCAAAGTCTGGGCAATGAGTAACCAAATGATGAGAACACGGCACAGAGTGACTGCTATCTTCTGAAATAGTAACGTCACCCACGTAGATATTATACATAAATCATGTAGACAATCTTCTGCAGTAGCAAGTCGGGAATAGGTTCATATTAATTTGTGTGGATATCTTTACCTGCTTTTGCTGGTTATTTCCAAGCTGTGATATGACTGCACCTGGCACTATAAATTGCTTAAAGTCCTTGTTTGGTACCCTTGGGCAGTTGTAATATTTAGTCTCTGATAATGCTGCATCATTCAAGTTGAGACTGTTTCAGGGTTCCTGTTTTGAAAGGGGGACTGCACATACTGCTACAATGCCTTACTGTCCTAACCCATCACTTGAGGAATGAGTCAACTGCAATTTGTGTTCTGCCACATAGCACACCAATATGAAGACCTTTCCTGGTGGGTATATTCACTTCAATGGTTAGCTTTTGCCTTCAACATGATGGTACAGGAGTCTCAGAAACAGATCCCGCTAGCCTTATGTTCTCATGTAAGCCCAACATGCCACTAGAAAATTTGTGATAAATCAACCAACTGTTAACTGAGAAAAGTGATACAATGCTGATCTGAGACTACTGGAAGAGGACAAGAGCTAATTTGAAGAGCAAGAAGCCCAGAATTATAACAAGGGGAGATGTCCTACTCACCTCAAACAGGGTGACAGAGTCTGGGTGCAGAGCTTTCAGGCAGTTAGTAAAGTGAAAAATAAAATAATGATGAATTTGTTGCCCAGATTGAAGGTGATGGTACAACTCTTCCTGTTTGCAACTGCAGTCACCCTTTGCATCAAAAACCCACATTGTAATTGAATTTTTTTTGGGTATATTTATCCCAAGTTAAACCCAATACTAATGATGTAAGAAAACGTAATAAGTGATGTTTATGAATTTAAGCCTGTATAAAGAAGGGGAGCAACTGTTTTGATAACCAATGTTCAGTAATAGTGTTCAATGAACTGGTGCAACTGTGAGCAAATATTCATCTCCTATGTATATTATGTATGTACATTACAAACTGTACTTTTAAGCAAGGCATGGGTAGATCTTCACTACCTCTACTCCTGCTATCTTCCAATTTATCCTTAATTGGAGATGTAACAACACTAAAGAAAAGGACCTTTAGCAATTTAATTTAACTGTAGTATCCCGTGCAATGGTGGCACTAATATTGTCTTCTCAAGTTCCCTCACTAGGAAGCTCCTACCTCATCTAGACATTTTAGGAACGGGAGTATGTGCTGTGATGGACACAAGCACCATTCTGTAGCTGCCAGCTGCGCAAGTTTTTAATTTTGCAGTGGCCACACAGAGTGACATCTGGCCATGAGAGTACTTGACTGGCAGACAGAATGATTGCTGTGGCTGAACTGATGGGACACTGACACTGGACAAGCAACCAGGCTGCTGATATAGAGCAAAAGCTTTACCCTGGACGATTTTGGAAGTCTTGCCGAATGTGATGGGGCCAACCTATGTGGCCATGTCAACAGGCATCTTAATGTAACTCCCAACTACTCAAGAGGATATCTTAAAAGTTTCTGTAGAACGAGGTGGTGAAGGCAATCTCTCAATTTGCATATCTGTAAAATGACTGATCAAATTTGAATGTTAAATTGTTTTTCTGTTTTATATTGGTGCCAACGGCAGTTTTAATGTAAGTTTTTAATTTCAGGATTGTCGTGCCAAATTCTTAAAGGTTTTTGTTATAATTTTGGTAGTTGGGGACAACTGCTATTTTTCCTGTTTTCTTAAGCAGCCATAGCTCCTAATAGAGGTTGTTAACTATAAACCACTTAATCAATCAGCCCTTCCACTCTCCTGTCACACTCTTACTCACATTATTTATTATTTCAACTGCACTATCCACTGCATTATAATGTAAAACATGTGATACTACACTAAGGTGCAGATGTACACCAAATCAGTCAGCACTGAGCCACAGTGGTTGGTAAACTGAAAGGGCCACAGCTCCCAAACATTCTCCAAAGACCAGAAAATACATTCCACCTCAACATAATAGATGAGATAATTTTATAAATGAAACATTTGCAGTCGTGAAAACTTATTGATTAATCCCTGTTGGGTCCTACATAAAATCCACAAATGAATTACTAATAACCATTATTTGTTGAATATAGTTCACACCAATTGTAATAAATGAGTAAATAAATAAATAAACAGCAGAACTGATCCACAGAATTACTACAAATGGCCTATTCAAGACAAAACCTTCGCTACAGTGCCGGCCGGAGTGGCCGTGCGGTTATAGGTGCTACAGTCTGGAACCGCGTGACCGCTACGGTTGCAGGTTCGAATCCTGCCTCGGGCATGGATGTGTGTGATGTCCTTAGGTTAGTTAGGTTTACGTAGTTCTAAGTTCTAGGGGACTGATGACCACAGTAGTTAAGTCCCATAGTGCTCAGAGCCATTTGAACCATTTTTTTCTCTACAGTAATGAGTCTGCGTTCCCTAAACAGTGAGTGATGTAAAACCTATCCTGTACTCTTCATACGTGATACTCCTACAATGGAACCACAGTAGCTTGGATGAGTAACACTGAATAAAAATTAGTGTAAAATAAGGAGATATGTATGGTCCACCACCCATCAAGGTTATTTATCCATAAACCTTAATATTTTAACACTACCAATGTTCAAAGGTTAACAAATCAATGACTACAGAAGCACAAGTTTCATAAATTAGATATCATATATAAAAAGCTAAGTATTTTCTTGAAAAAACATGCAGTACTTGAAGACTTATATTCTCCAAAATAGATGCTGCTTGGTTTCTGTATAGTCTTCCCTATTAGTAACTGAAATGTGACTCTGGAGATTCAAGGAGATGATTGAAATACCCAAAAATGGAAGTTCTATTTTGAGAAATATAATACTAAATATTGCATGTGTTAATTTTTTTGCCAAATCACTTATGATTCTCATGAACCTTCTGGGACTTTTGCTTCTGCAGTATTCAAATTTGTAAACCTTTGATCATCGATTGTGCACAAATGCACAGTTTCACAGATAAATGACAGTGGTGAGTGGCAGAGAAGACATTTCTCCAAGCTTAAAAACTATTTTTATTCAGGTTAAGCCATGTCAGCTGGGTTACTTTCCTTGTGAGAGTTATGGATATGATTTGGATTTGGTATTACGACACTTTTCAGAAGTTTTTGACTCAGTATGTTTTTTTGGAGACCTATTCATGAATGTGACAGTCATAATATGTCATGAGTGGATAAAGAAGCATCTACAGTTACTGAATTTCATAATTAGTATCCTCGTGTAATAGAATTGTTACTGTTCATGTTATACATTAATTGCTTAGCAGACAGTATTAGTTGCAGGCTCAGCTTTTAGCGAATGATGTATCTATGACAAACAGTCATTCAATAAAGAATTGTAGGAATGTCCAGCTGGTTTTCAACAAAATATCAGTCCCATACAAACAAATGCAGTAATGTTGCACTACGGGGTTAATGAGTCACAGCAAAAGTCAGACCTGTCCTACAAGTGTCTGAGCGTAAACAAATTGTAGAGATATGAAGTTGAACTACTAGATAATCTTAGTCTTAGGTAAAACAAATGGCAAGATTTAATCCATTGATTGGCCACCAGGAATTTTCAGTTTGGCTGTGAAGGAGACTGCTTATGCCATACGTTAGAGTACTGCTTAATTTTGTGGGATCCAAAACTGGTTGGACTAACAGGGGCCATTAAACTTGTGCAAAAGAAAGGGATAGCAGAAATGGTTACACACCTGTCTGTTCTGTGGAAGATAATAATGGAAATTATGGGTAAAGTATACTAATAAGATAACAAAATCCCATGAAATATATTTACAAAAATATAAGTCTCAGTTATCAGGACAAACTCTTCACATACCTTTTGAACACCAGATATATCTGCTGAAGAGACCACAGAAATAAAAACTTACAGCAGGGCATGGAGAAAGGGATGCAAGTAATCAATCTTGTCAAGCTTCATCTATGAGTGGAACTGCTACAGAACTGCCTACAAAACACCTTGCCATCTTAATATATATACAAGGGACATTCCAAAAGCAACTTCTGTCATTGTTTTTGAAAGAGAATGTGGTACACCAGGTGACACAACAAGTGCCACATGAATCGACATCCAATGCTAGTTTAGAAAGAGAAGGAGTGCCAGTGGAGGAAGAATGATGTATGCACAGAGCACCAGAAAAGAAAGAATAGCAGTAAACTGGCGTAACTGAGGTTATTAGAGCACCTATCATGATGGCAGACAGATGTGCACTGACAATGTGGTCACCAATGGAAATGTGTGCTGTTATCTGGTGCGAAAGGGTACATGGGACTAGTGTGTGAATGCCTACAGACTATCCCCATCTAGTCTTGGGATGTCACTTCCAAACCAATGTTGAAGTGCAGCAGGCTGTGCAAAATTTTCTTGCATCCCGAGGTACCAAGTTTTACCACAGTGGTTTCTTCAAACTGATTGCACGCTATGACAAATGTCTTAATATTGGTGGTGACTATGTCGAAAAATAGTGCAAGATGTATAGTTTTTGATGCCATGGTGTATTTGATTTTGGCAATCAAGTTTCATCATTGTTTTTCAAACAGAAACATGTTTTCAGAACATCCTTTGTAGTTTACTTTACTTTTTGCTGTTCTATGAATCACATTCACAATAACTCATCTGTGATCTGGAACACATCAATAGTTTCCAAATAAGACACATTTTCACTGTTGAAACACTGCTACATTATGAACATTTATGTAACTAGATTTTTTATCTTAATATACAACTAAATTTGACAAATGTGACCCAAGCACATTCAGAAATTCATAGTTGTCAAATAGAAAGGCTTTCAATTGGTTTTTAAAACTTTCATTTTTTTCCGGCAACTTTAATTCGTAAAGGTGATCAAATATTTTTGTTGTAGCATACTTTGCAACTTTCTGTGCAAGAGTTAAGGTAATATTGGAGATAATGGAGGACATTTTTGTGCCTATTTAAGTGTGCTGCTATTTTCAAATAATGTGACTAATTCTTCACAACAGAAGGTCATAAAATACTAAACATATGTGAGGCTGTTGTTACTATGCATAATTTTTTAAACATCTGTGTACATGAATTTTGAGGATGGGCACCAGATTTACTCTCACAGTTCTTTTCTGTATGATGGATACTTTATGTGTACATCCAGAAATGACCCAGAATGTTACTCCATTTGACATCAATGGATGGAAGCATGTAAAGTAAGCTAATTTTGCAATGCTTTCCAGTACCAAATGTCATGTACAGTGGACAACACTGAACCCAAGGGTTTCAGAAGATATATCATATTCAATAAAAATTCTGATGCACATTGCTACCCAGGATCACTGAACAGTCAGTTTTACATCTTTCCTTTCTCCTGCGATGCACTTATATTGATAGTGACCTATTTGCCTTGCACTGTACAGTATGAACTGTGATTCATAAAGAGTACGTCAAGCAATATATCATTTACTGACAAATAATCAATAATACTTCTGAATATTTGATTTATAGTTCCTTTTACCTCAGCATGCCAGACTGAAGGAGATTGAGGGAAGGAAGCGAGACAGACTAGGGCTTAACATCTTGCAGGTGTCAAGATCTTTACAGAGAAAGGATGGGAAAGAAAATCAGATGCAACCTTTTCAAAGGAACTGTCCTGCATTTGGCCTATCCAAATCAGGGAAACTCCAAAAAATTTAAATATGGGTGGTCATACAGGACTCACAACGCCTGTCCTCCAGTGTCTTAACCAGTGTTCTACCTCACTCAATCCAGTTTAGAAACTAGCAGTTCAGATAGACTGAAACCAAATTCCTGTATCTCTATCACACAAGGCACACCAGAAGCTTACAAATAAGGTACAAGTCTAGGATGCATGTGGGGGCCAGTAACATTCTTTACGGATCACCTATGAGTGAAATAACAAGACGAGGAGTTAATATCCACACAAGTCACCTTCCATCATGCTGTGCACATTGGTTTGCAGACAATGTAAAGACAGATGAGGTTTGATACTTACCAGAGTTTCTTCCTTAATGAATATGTCTTCAATCTCTTGATTTGGAGATGTGGATGGGTCAGTTTCAACCTGAATGAAAATAAATGAGAGGTACAGGTGCAACACAGGCTACAAAAATATAGAAAAATGGGTCTAAACAACATAAATGAATATGTCATGACAACTGAAAGTCTGTGACAGACTGGGACTTGAACCTAGACAAAATTGCCACAATAGTCAGATTGTCTGACAAACCGTCCTAGCCTGATTCAAACTTTCATTTGCCACTGATGTCCTCTCCTACAATTTCACAATCCTGTTTCCTGAGGTTCTGCAACCATGACATGTGTGGTACAGAACACAACAGCAGCTCAAGGGGAACAGAGTCGGTGGACCACTGTGGCTTAGCCTCACACAAAGGATGTACATTAAGTTAGTTAAATGTTGCAAAATTAAATAACTGGGTCATTATGGATGAAATCAATGCATCATATTTCAAACACTCCTACTTTGAGGGAATCAACGAGATTGAATATATGCTGAATTTAGCTGTACATGCAGTTTACTCAACAAAAAATTTACAACAAATTTAAAATTATTCAAGAGCAGAAAGCATATCCTTTGCTTTACTCATCATCTTTACGGATCAATGTTCTCATCTGTTGTTGATTGTAGTAATTGCATTATTTACTTAAAGCACTGGATTTTGCTATTTTGTATGCATCAAATGTGGAATTGGTGATTTCTGAGTTAAATCCAATATGCAATTTTACTCATTCTTGGGTTTGTTTATATTTTCTTGAAGACATACCATTCAGAATGTGTTTCCACTCTACCATTCAGAATGTGTTTCCACTCTACTCAAGTTACCACTTCACATACTGCTGGCCATACTATTACCATCATGCCTGCTACCCAATCAACAACAACCATAATGTAACAACATCTCATTCCAAAACATAGAGTAAAAACCATATGTAACAGTATAAATTCTTACATAAGTTAACAAGTAGTCATTGTGCTAATCTTGACAATAATTTAAGGTTCTGACAGCTAATTCTGGGAAGTGAAACTATTATTTTGGATTTTTTTTATTCTATACTGTAATTAGAAAAGGCAAATGGATGTGATATGATCACCCACATAGCTATTATTTCCATAACCCATACAATAAAAGTAAATCTGTAATGGTGTTGTCTGAATTTTTTAGTACAAAAATGACAAATTAAACTTATCAATACCGCACAGTGACATAAACTGAAGAGACTGTTACCCATCAAAACAAACTTGCATACCTTCAACATATTTCACATTGTAGGTTCAGCATATCCTGAATGTTTTCACTGGCATAATTCATGTTACTCTATCTACACCAATTTCATCCGTACCGATCTCTCCACTCATTTCTGCTCTTTCAACTCATTTCAGTTACATAATAGACACATAGCTCCTGCAACACAAGCATAAGAAGTGTTCAGTACCCGCTGTATTAGGCACCCCAATGTGCAGCTGCAGGTCGAATGTCTGGAATCAGGTTGTGCGCAGGTTGTAGGGAGTTGGCTTACAGGGATACCAAACGGCTCTACAACAAAAGAAGAGTAGACCATTCACACCGTGGCACCACTGGGGTCTGCCTCCCATTTACTCAAACCATACTGAGGTGACCTTTGTGATTAGGAGAATACTTGTGCTCAATCTGGAGCCAATCCCAGACTTTGCATGTCTGAACACAACACCCAACTTCAACTTGGCAGTTGCTTCCAGTTTTCGAAGACTGTGTACAGGTTCTCCTCTAACCCTCTATTGAGTTAGCACTCCTAGGTGAAACAATATTATGAGGATTAGCTCATCCAAAGACTGCAAGTTGATTCCTGGAAGAATCTTTCATTTTGGAGTGGCACTTGTACTGAAATTTCATCTCAGTGCCTTATGAGTGTACCTCAAGTTTCACCACAAAGGACCACAGTTTTATAGCATTAATGGAGGGAACTACTCTCAACTAAAACATATGAAACCATATGTAACAGTACTTTACAGTACAACTATATTATTTTTAGAGTCCAATAATACCCATTGAAAATATTCAAACTAATAATTCCATCCTTTTATTATCACCATGGCCAATCACAAGATGGGCAATTATTTTCTGGGGACTACACTCACTACGGATGCAATGGAGTTGGTTTTCTCAGAACTCAAGTTGAAGGTGATATTCACTTCATTATCATTTCTGAAATGGCCTAAGACTTTTAATTTACTCATTTACCTGATAAAATTGGTTTTATTGTAAATTACTTATGTAATTAATGATGGCAATTTGTATACCGCAGCATTCCTCTGTGGAGGGCCAAGCCCACAATGATGCTCAACTGTCCACAGTACAGAGCTGATAATACTGCTGTCACTACTTGTTAATTTTGCTTTTAGAAGTTTCAAGTTCAAATTTTGAGCCTTCACCTTCAGTAAAACTTGCATTTTCAAAACTATCTGAGCCAGAAATGCCACTTCAAATGCAAGCTCCATTACATCTTGGATCAGGAATTAATGTGTGAATATCAGAAAGGTTTTATATACAGGACTATTTTTCCACCTTATCACATTCTGGACACTGAGGTACCTGTCTTAACAGTGTACATGCTTTGGGGATGTCCATTAACTAGCTGAACTCAAAACCTCACCAAATCTCATTTAATTGTGGAGGGGAGGGCAATGAAAACCTCACATCAGTTTGTTGATGGAAAGAATATACATTATTATAGTGGATAACATTTTCATTTACAAAATTACTCTCCTGTATAACAATATAAAAGTGTCCATCAACCTTTACGGCCCCTCTGAGTCAATGCTATCATGCCAGCAAGATGTTAAGCATTCATGGGCGGATGCTAAGATGAAGTTCACCAACATGACCTCTCTAGCGGTCATTCAAATGAAGAGAGAGAAAAGCTAAGTAATCGAGCAGTTCAAAGGAAAGTACAAACAATGTTGTCTTTCATTTGCAAAGTAAGCAAAACTTTAATGAGATTTAATGTATTGTATAAAATATATCAATAAAAGTCTAGTTTTTTTACCTATCCATCAAACTATGAATACTATATTTGCAGAGCCTTTACATCTGTCTGACTCTTGTCTGTCCATCTGGATACTCCTCAGAGCTGGAATGTTTAAAATAAGTGTTTTAAAATGTTTTTAATCATGAGTTAAAAATACTATTTAATACACTTTCTAGATGGATGTACTACATTTTTTCTACATGACAGCTACATTTACAATGGAAAACAACAATTTTAATTAACTTTCTTGAAAGCTGCCAAATGGTGGAGAATATTCAGAGAATATCTGTTATCATAATACATGATATTCAAGTTTTATAAAAATAATTCTGAGCATTGCATTAGGTATTTTTAGTGGTATTAAGCAAAAAACATGAACATATCAAATAAATTTAATTATTTAAAAATTATAGGGTAAACTTCAAGTGAGGGAAAGGGAGGGTGTTTTACCACATCTCATCTAGGGAGGAAGGTGGGTCCAAATTTTCTTAAAGAACCCTCACACAATTAATGGACGTACCTTTTCCTATCTCCTCCGCAGACAGGCCTGTTTATCGAGATGCCACTCTCTACATGCACATTCCTGTTCCTTGTTTCCTTATTTTACATAATTCTTAAGATAATACTGCATCATCTCCACTGATAGTCATGTGTGACAACATTTATTTCAATCAAAGGACATAAATAAAGAATGAAGTTGGAGATACCACACCTTGTCAAGTTTATACTAATATTTTCTGGTATGATTGCTGTACCTTTTGGCATTTGTATCCTGTGTATTGATATTTACAGAGCATTACAAACAAAGTGCCAAATAGATTAAGAAGTGGTGTTAGTCATCAAAACAAGTCCAATTAACATGTGCCAAGCGAGGCATGTCTGAAATCTGCATGAGGGGCTGAAAGACTATTGGTTGCTGATGTGAGCACAGTCACCACTTGGTGCTTCATAAAGTGTGTCAACAGTACACATCACTCTGATGTGGTCAGTAGTCAGTTATGTGGCTAGAGTTGTGTTGCAGCATAGCCTGTTTTGTTAGTCTATGTAACTGTACAGTAAATTACTCTCAACCCTTGGTGTTTATTGTGGTGTCTTAGCTACTTATGCAGATTACTTTTGTACTGTTTTTAAGTACAAATGGTCCAGTGCATTTTCTTTTCTCTCCAACAATGGAAACCTACTACTCCACAAATGATATGGCAAATACGATTTTATGTTGCAGTTTAGCAAATGTAAATAACTTTCAAGTATGTTAACTTCATGCTGAAAAATATCTGCACTTCAGAGTAGCACCTAATAAACTGTTTGCCAAACATTTCCACAGTCCTAGTTACACAGGTTCTTTGGCAAACCAAAGGGTAAACAGTTGATAGCCTTGTCCACTCCATACACCTGATATGGATGGAACATGCC
This sequence comes from Schistocerca cancellata, assembly GCF_023864275.1. Lineage (NCBI taxonomy): Eukaryota > Metazoa > Arthropoda > Insecta > Orthoptera > Acrididae > Schistocerca > Schistocerca cancellata. The sequence continues at coordinate 733,820 of NW_026047168.1, read as the reverse complement.
ATCCTTAGCGGATAAAAATTCTATAAAATGTGTGACAATTAGTGGGCTGTGTGGTTCCTACCCTTTTATAGACAGTACTTCATACACAATTTCTGTATCCATACCAGCACAACCAGACATCAAGGCAACAAGATCACAATTGGCAACTTGCAGTTCTATCGATGGCACAAGTAAGTGTGTAGTGCAGATCCTTTGTTTGTATCTAAAATTTCACGTACAGATAATGTGCACAGCTTACATCAATTTGTGTCATAAACTTCCAATATGAGCATGTGGGGGCTGATGAAAACGTCATCCACCTGTACTAAGACATGATAAGCACTGTTTCTCAAACAACAAAAAGACAGGTGTTTTTGGGCAAAGATTAATAGGGCCACAGAGATTAAACAGTGCTCATTATCAGTATTTTCTCATTAATACTGATCAAGGACGAGTTGTGTCAGTGAAGACTACAGATAAGGTTGATGCACAACGGCACACCAGCACATTCTCGCAGCAGTGTGGTAGAACATCTAGCACTGACATTTCAGGACCACCACTGGTTTGGTTAGGAAGGCCCCACTCTCTTGTTACCCCACACCTCAATCATACATACTTTCACTTATGGCAGCAACTGAAGAAGTAATGGATTTAGTTTCAAAGGAGTGTGATTCCTAATCCTGGAGAACAAAGGGACACACTGTTGTGGTTAGTAATAACACTGGGCCCCTCCTGTAAACAAGAATTGAGATCTAAGAAAGTATGTGATTCCATGAGCTCCTTTATACGATCTGTTTTCTTGTTTTGATGATTACTACCACTTCTTATATTATTATACACCTTTTTTTTAAAAAAAAACTGTTTATTTTGTGTACTGTCTTGTTCCAGATGTAACCAGAACATCTGAGTAACATCAACAGCTCTGACACTTCTACGTGTCAAAGGTTTCTGGGGGTGTGAAATAATAAAAAAAAGAAATGTGTTGACAGGGAGAACCAGTCTGCTGATTTGTTGTTGCAATCATACAAAATGAGATTGCAGGGATTATTGCAAAAAATAAAGTAAATACATTCTCTAAATAAGAAAGCATCATAAGACAAAAAATATTACAAGCTGACAGCCCATAAATGTACAACATGCCAAATAGTTGAATCTGAGTCATAAGTAATGCACTTTAAAGTGAGATATCACTTCAAAGATTGATGCACTTATTACGGTTTTAGACATAAAAATAACAATACACAAAACCTGCCAAAGTTGTACTAAATTTCCAAAAAAGCAAGACCCACTGAAGGTGGCTCACAGCTGTGAAAACAATTGGGTAACAAAAGATCTGAAATTGGTCAATGATTGCAGAAACCAGTAATATCAATTTGAAATTTTGTGTGATTGTGCTGGACAATAACCCATTTTAAAAAGGCTTATTTGTTTCCCTATATTTGGTTTTATTTTTGAGATACTGCTACAATCTCAAAAAACAAAAACATAATAGCTCATATTAACATTACTTACTGACTCATGTTTGATGGTAGTCACACCATAGACAAAGCTTTGATGTTGTTCTGCTTCCATCTTGTGGGGGAAAAAATTTAAAAAAGAATTAACACAAAACAAACAACAAAGAACTAACAGCAGGTAAACCACTACAAAAAAGTGGGTGACTAGTTCCAAATCTTTTATTTTGTTTGACTGGAGCTTCAAAACATTCACAGTTATTGCATGGGAGTTGACAATTAAACCAATTGTTGAAACCTTGTTTCACATACACAAACAGATTCAATCTGTACTTGACGAAGTTTAAGTTTATTCAAATCATTTTTCTGTCTACATATTTTTTTATAATATGTAGATTTTTTATAAGTTGCCCTTATACGTAGAACTAGATAATCAGAGCTCAAAGTGGTGTTAAGATTGGCATCTTGTTTTCAGTGTTCGGAACTGTAAAATTGTGCATTCACTAAACAAACCAAAAAAGTGATATTCTATGACCACAACATCAGTGAGTCAGAGCTGGAAGCAGTGATCTTATGCAAACACCAGGGTGTAACAATTTCTAAGGGTATGAAATTGAATGATCACGTGGGTTCTGTCATAGGTAAAGCATTTGGCAGACATCTGTTCACTGATAGAATATTGGTGAAAGATGCAATATGTGTATAAATGAGATTTCTCACAAAACTCTCACAGGACCCATCCCAGTATATTGCTCAAGTACAAAATAAGGCTAACAGGGGATCCTGAATGTATACAGATAAGGGCAGCATAAACTGTACAGGTTTTTGACTCATAGCAGCATGCCACAAAAATGTTAAAAAATCTGAATTTGCAGACTCTTGAAGATAGATGCCATATATACTGAGAAACTGAGCTGTGATGTTTCCGGAAACAGTATTATGTGAAGAATCTGTAGAGACAATGTTCATCTCTCTAAGTATCACTCCCATAGAAACCATGAGGACAAGATTAAACTAAGTACAGAATGCTCAGAGATATTTAAATAGTAATTTTTCTTATGCCCCACGTGTAATCGGAATTTTAGAAAACCCTAACATGTGTTACGGCATAAGGTTTCCTCTTCCATGCACTTCACAGTGGTTTTCAGGTATGCAAAATGTAAATCTTTAAAACATTTATATCAAAATCAAAGAAATACACTCCTGGAAATGGAAAAAAGAACACATTGACACCGGTGTGTCAGATCCACCATACTTGCTCCGGACACTGCGAGAGGGCTGTACAAGCAATGATCACACGCACCGCACAGCGGACACACCAGGAACCGCGGTGTTGGCCGTCGAATGGCGCTAGCTGCGCAGCATTTGTGCACCGCCGCCGTCAGTGTCAGCCAGTTTGCCATGGCATACGGAGCTCCATCGCAGTCTTTAACACTGGTAGCATGCCGCGACAGCGTGGATGTGAACCGTATGTGCAGTTGACGGACATTGAGTGAGGGCGTATAGTGGGCATGCGGGAGGCCGGGTGGACGTACCGCCGAATGCTCAACACGTGGGGCGTGAGGTCTCCACAGTACATCGATGTTGTCGCCAGTGGTCGGCGGAAGGTGCACGTGCCCGTCGACCTGGGACCGGACTGCAGCGACGCACGGATGCACGCCAAGACCGTAGGATCCTACGCAGTGCCATAGGGGACCGCACCGCCACTTCCCAGAAAATTAGGGACACTGTTGCTCCTGGGGTATCGGCGAGGACCATTCGCAACCGTCTCCATGAAGCTGGGCTACGGTCCCGCACACCGTTAGGCCGTCTTCTGCTCATGCCCCAACATCGTGCAGCCCGCCTCCAGTGGTGTCGCGACAGGCGTGAATGGAGGGACGAATGGAGACGTGTCGTCTTCAGCGATGAGAGTCGCTTCTGCCTTGGTGCCAATGATGGTCGTATGCGTGTTTGGCGACGTGCAGGTGAGCGCCACAATCAGGACTGCATACGACCGAGGCACACAGGGCCAACACCCGGCATCATGGTGTGGGGAGCGATCTCCTACACTGGCCGTACACCACTGGTGATCGTCGAGGGGACACTGAATAGTGCACGGTACAACCAAACCATCATCGAACCCATCGTTGTACCATTCCTAGACCGGCAAGGGAACTTGCTGTTCCAACAGGACAATGCACATCCGCATGTATCCCGTGCCACCCAACGTGCTCTAGAAGGTGTAAGTCAACTACCCTGGCCAGCAAGATCTCCGGATCTGTCCCCCATTGAGCATGTTTGGGACTGGATGAAGCGTCGTCTCACGCGGTCTGCACGTCCAGCACGAACGCTGGTCCAACTGAGGTGCCAGGTGGAAATGGCATGGCAAGCCATTCCACAGGACTACATCCAGCATCTCTACGATCGTCTCCATGGGAGAATAGCAGCCTGCATTGCTGCGAAAGGTGGATATACACTGTACTAGTGCCGACATTGTGCATGCTCTGTTGCCTGTGTCTATGTGCCTGTGGTTCTGTCAGTGTGATCATGTGATGTATCTGACCCCAGGAATGTGTCAATAAAGTTTCCCCTTCCTGGGACAATGAATTCACGGTGTTCTTATTTCAATTTCCAGGAGTGTATTTGTTCATCACTAATTCTGTAAATTATCTGAACATTTGGAACACAGATCCACAAAATGTTTTTAGTGTTGCAGAAAAGCAAATTCATCGTGTATAACCTTACATGACACAGCTTCAAGTATTTTCGTTCCTTCACCAGTTGTTAGTATACTCATGAAACTTCCGGGCATCTAGTTGTTCTCGAACAGCAACTGAATAGCTCATTGAGAAAATATTTCACATTAAAGATTACTTGAACAACTAAGGATAATGCTAAAAACTTTAAAAGGTTGTTGTTAATATTGAAGACTAGTAATCTCACAACCCCCCCCCCCCCCCTTGAACCATGGACCTGACAATTGGTGAGGAGGCTTGTGTGCCTCAGCGAAACTGATAGCCGTACAGTAGGTGCAACCACAATGGAGGGGTATCTGTTGAGAGGTTAGACAAATGTGTGGTTCCTGAAAAGGGGCAGCAGCTTTTCAGTAGTTACAGGGGCAACAGTCTGGATGATTGACTAATCTGGCCTTGTTACATTAACCAAAACAGCCTTGCTATGCTGGTACTGTGAATGGCTGGAAGCAAGGGGAAACTACAGCCGTAAGTATTCCCAAGGGCATGCAGCTTTACTGTGTGATTAAATGATGATTGTGTCCTCTTGGGTAAAATATTCCAGAGGTAAAATAGTCCCCCACTCGGCTCTGTGGATGGAGGACTACCCAGGAAGACGTCGTTATCAGGAGAAACAAAACTGACATTCTACGGATCAGAGCATGGAATGTCAGATCCCTTAATAGAGCAGGTAGGATAGAAAATTTAAAAAGGGAAATGGGTAGGTTAAAGTTAGATATAGTGGGAATTAGGGAAGTTTGGTGGCAGATGGAACAAGACTTCTGGTCACGTGAATACAGTGTTATAAATACAAAGTTGTAGGGGTAATGCAGGAGTAGGTTTAATAATGAGTAAAAAGATAGGAGCATGGTTAAGCTACTACGAACAGCATAGTGAATGCATTATTGTAGCCAAAATAGACACAAAGCCCATGCCTGCCACATTAGTACAAGTTTATATGCCAACTAGCTCCACAAGATGACGAAGAGATTGATGAAATGTATGATGAGATAAGAGAAATTATTCAGATAGTGAAGGGAGACAAAAATTTAATACTCATGGGTGTCTGGAATTCGATAGTAGCAAAAGGTAGAGAAGGAAATGTAGTAGGTGAATATGGAATGGGGGTAAGAAATGAAAGAGGAAACTGCCTGGTAGAATTTTGCTCAGAGTATAACTTAATCATAGCTAACGCTTGCTTTAAGAATCATGATAGAAGGTTGTATACATGGAAGATCCCTGGAGATACTAAAAGGTATCAGATAGATTATATAATGGTAACACGGATTTAGGAACCAGGTTTTAAATTGTAAGACATTTCCAGGGGCAGATGTGGACTCTGACAATCTATTGGTTATGAACTGTACATTACAACTGAAGAAACTGCAAAATGGTGGGAATTTAAGGAGATGGGACCTCGATAAACTGACAGAACCAGACGTTGTAGAGAGTTTCAGGGAGAGCATTAGGGAACAACTGACAATAATTGGGGAAATAAATACAGTAGAAGAAGAATGGGTAGCTTTTTGAGATGAAATAGTGAAGGCAGCAGAGGATCAAGTAGGTAAAAAAGACGAGGGCTAATAGAAATCCTTGAATAACAGAAGAGATATTGAATTTCATTGATAAAAGGAGAAAATACAAAAATGCAATAAATGAAGCAAGCAAAAAAGAATACAAACATCTCAAAAATGAGATCAACAGGAAGTGCAAAATGGCTAAGCAGGGATGGCTAGAGGATAAATGTAACGATGTGGAGGCATATATCATTAGTGGTAAGATAGATACTTCCTACAGGAAAATTCGAGAGACCTTTGGAGAAAAGAGAACCACTTCCATGAGTATCAAGAGCTCAGACGAAAACCCAGTTCTAAGCAAAGAGGGTAAAGCAGAAAGGTGGAAGGAGTATATACAGGGTCTATACAAGGGATATGTTCTTGAGGACAATATTATGGAAATGGAAGAGGATGTAGATGAAGATGGAATGGGAGATATGATACTGCGTGAAGAGTTTGACAGAGCACTGAAAGACCTGAATCGAAACAAGGCCCCGGGAGTAAACATTCCATTAGAAGTACTGATAGCCTTGGGAGAGCCAGCCCTTAAACAGCTCTACCATCTGGTGAGCAAGATGTATGAGACAGGCGAAATACCCTCAGACTTCAAGAATAATGTAATAATTCCAATCGCAAAGAAAGCAGGTGTTGACAGATATGAAAATTACCGAACTATCAGTTTAATAAGCCACGGCTGCAAAATACTAACACGAATTCTTTACAGACAAATGGAAAAACTGGTAGAAGCCAACCTCGGGGAAGATCAGTTTGGATTCCGCAGAAACGTTGGATCACGTGAGGCAATACTGACCCTACGACTTATCTTAGAAAATAGATTAAGGAAAGGCAAACCTACGTTTCTAGCATTTGTAGACTTAGAAAAAGCTTTTGACAATGTTGACTGTAATACTCTCTTTCAAATTCTGAAGGTGGCAGGGGTAAAATACAGTTTTTGTTTATTGAATTTCAATTCCCCACGAAGGGGGCGGGCTGGCAGCAGCTTAGTAGGCCGCTCTTCAGCCTACAGACTTTGTTAGAAAGATGAAGAGATTAAATAATAAAAACAGGCGATAAAATCGGAGACTTAAAGAGTAACATGGCGAAAAGAAATCGTGGAACTTAAAACAAAGAACAGAGGGATGATGACGCTAAGAAAATACATACAAAGCAGACAGGGAAAACAATAGACAGACAATTAAAAAACACGGCGACAGTCTGGTTTCTGTTTGCAAAAGACATAAAATTCACACCCAGTGACAGCATGGCTTCTGTTCGCAACACGAGAAAGATGAACAACACTGAACAGTCACTGGAACACTGCACTAAAAAGTTGGCAAATGTGACATACCACAGCCGAGAGCAGGTGGGGGGAAACTGGACAGATGATGGGAAAATAAAAAAAGGGGAGAGCCGGGAAAGGAGCTGATGGAGGATGAGGACCCATAAGAGGGGTGGCGGGCGCTGGGCAGACGCGACAGGGAGTGGGGTAGGCAGAGGAGCGGAATACAAAAGGACTCGGGGGGGGGGGGGGAGAAGGGAGGTAGGGAGAGGTTTAGTGGGGAGAAAACAGGACGGAAGGGGGGAAGAGGGAGCCGAGGGAAAGGACAGAGGAAAGGAGGGGGAGTGAGGATCAGAGTTGATAGGAGGGATAAATGGAGGGAGAGAGGGCATCATCCGGGAGGGGAAGTTGATGGAAGCCACCTTGGGAAAGGAGATGTAGGGTGTAGAGATGGAGGGTAGGGGGACACAACAGTGAAGACGTGGCAGGGGGCGGGGATGGGAGAGGAGAGGAGCAACCAGGGGGTGAGGGGTAAAATACAGGGAGCGAAAGGCTATTTATAAGTTGTAGTACAGAAACCAGATGGCAGATATAAGAGTCGAGGGGCATGAAAGGGAAGCAGCAGTTGGGAAGGGAGTGAGACAAGTAAAAGTAAAATAAGAGCCCTGTTCCTTTAAATGGCTGTCGGTTCATCAAATAAAATAAAATTTTTAAATATAAGTGAGTTTACTGGCGACAGTATTTCTGTTTGCCATGACTTCCGCCTATGTCATTTCCCAGCGTAAACCGGCTCTGCCCAATTGGTAATGAAGGAACGTGATGTTTAATGCGGATTCTGAGTTATAACGTCTTTTTCTTTAGGTTACCAGAGGTAAAGTAAATCTGTTTGTGCCTTTTAAAAGTAAATGCCTGAACCCACCCATTTCACCTGTGATAGTGCGTTCCATCCATGGAGGTAAGAATAGAGGGAGACGCCATGACGTCACAGCTGTGAAGCTATGTGAAGCCGAGGGTAGCCATCTCAATCTGACCAAAACATTGCTGCTGTAAGCTTGTGTGTTTAAGCTTGTCGCTCGCTTTTGGAAGGATTTTGCGCTATTATGGTGACTTGTGTGCTGTTTGGATGTACGAATCATTCTGATTGTAATGCGAAATCGAAGGGAATAACATTTCATGTGTAAGTTGTCTCATTAAGTGTGATTTTACAACTTCATTATGAATGAACGTGTGCTACATCGGTACTTGTACTATAGCGTGTTTTTCTCCTGTATGATTTTAGATTTCCTAAAAATGAAAGTCGGAAAGCTCTGTGGGAGAATGCCGTGAGGAGGAAGAATTGGCGTGCGTCTAAATGGAGTACTATATATTCTCAGCATTTCCGAGAAGAGGACATAGACCGAACTTCCCTTTCAACAGTAAGGCTCCGAGAAAATGCTGTACCATCAGTTTTCCCTACACACCCAAAACATTTGCAAAAGGTATGTTAATTCAAAGAATTAAATTCTTAGTTTTCAAGTTCACGTTTCAGTATAATACGTACGTATCGTCGATAATCGAAGTGTTGAGTAACTCACTTTGTCTTCATCATGTACCAAATAAAAAGCTAACACTACATTAACTGGCGTAAAGTATAGGCCTAAACAGGACACTGTGTAGATTTGCCATTCCATGTACCGTATTTCAGTAAATATTGGTGGTAATGAACAGTGTTTCCCAGTAGTGTAACGTAACTGAAATGTCCCAGTACGTATTACAAACAAGATGTATTTATGGGGCTTTGGAGGGAGGGTATAGCTAACTTAGTTTTCAGTTTCTTTTATTTAGTTTGTGATACACGTTTATTACTGAATTAACAAAATTGTATCGCTTACATTGAAGGCTAGCTATTCGTAATATTACATTAAAAACTATTTTTAATCATAAGAAATGCGGAATTTCGCCTTTACGAGATTTTATTCTAAACAAAAACTTTGAAACAACCAATCTGATGACGTTACATGCGTATATGGTGCAATTAGCGACTGTAATTCACGCAGCGCTATAGCACACTGGCAATGTTTTTGTCAGAGTGTCATGGCAGCGAGCCACGCCCCCATGGCTTCAAAACGTAGTACGGCTGGGATACGTAGCGCCATCTCCCCTTATTCTTACCTCCATGATATTAGACCTGGCCACTGTTTCTAAGTTTCGATACAGTGTATCGATACCTGGAACTGTTTCAGTGCTTCGGAACGGCTATGGTTCACTGTTTCGAAACAGTGGTGTTTCATTCCGCCCCTGTCTCAGATCTCGAGCCAGACACAGAAACTGTATAGGTGTTTCAAAATAAGACTGTTTCAGTCCACCTGCGCCTGGAACGGACTAATAGTATCGAAACAGTGATGTTTCATTCCGCTCTGTGTCGGACGAGATTCGGGCTCGGCACAGGTACTGAAACACAACATACCACTTCATGAAACACTTTCAAGAGTGTCGAAATCTTTTGATAAGCAATAGCATGAAGCTTAAGATATCCGAAAATAAAGCTTCGTTTCTAGCTGACTGTCCTATTCCGAAATGGCGTAACATCTGCTTTATAAACACTAACCAAACAATAAAACAACGCATACTGTTCGCATTCAAGATAATAAATATGTGAAAATCATTCAGTTAAATTACACTTTTTTTATAACATACGCTTCTCTGTTCATATACAGTAATCATATTAAGAAACGCAAGTAAGACTACAACATTTTAAATAAAAAAAGGCGTGAGTGACAGTTATTAGACATGCACATAAATTTGATGTAGGTATAATTGCAAGCAATCGGTTTGACATATCACTGATAGTGTAATGGCGAACGGGAAGCATCGTAAATTTATAGTAACGGTTCGAAACACCTTGAAACACAAAATTTTTTTCTGTTATATTTTTTTATTTATTCGAATTATTTGGCGTTATTTGTGAGTCTATAGTCACTGTGTCTATTATCCACAATGATTCCCTTTGTGTGCATGGAAATTAGCAGGATGGGTATATTAGCCATACTAATGGAATGTGGGAATCCCAGTAGCATATCTGTTGTTTCTGCAGTTTGCTCCCACCTCCAGTTCCGTTCGTGGTGGTTCTTCTGTCTTCAGCTAAGGCTTTCCTCAGCCAATGGAAAAGTATGAAAGTCACATGACACAAAAGCAGCGCATTTGCTGCAGGAAATACGAAACTGCCAAGACGCCTAAGTGATAGTTTCATACTTTCTGCGTTATGATTAGCGCTCTCGCACCTCATTTGTGTTTATATGGACATACTTATACAGTAGACATTCAAGATGATAAAATGTGTAGGTTTATTTGATTACAAAACACAAACTGTTTCACTGTTTCGCAACACCGTATCGAAACACTACATTGTACAGTTTCATTTGTTTCGAAACATTTACATGTTTCAGTTTGCCCATCTCTACACCATATAGTGTGTACGTACACAAAAGATGACATCGAGTGCACTTTTTAATGCTAAATGGTGGATAATAAATAAATAAAAAGAACCTTACATAAAATATACAGGTACTGACAGAGGATTGCTGTTATAATAATAGTTACTAAGTTACATGTTCCATGTATCATTTTACATGATAGATCGTAATAACGTGGAACGAGTCATTATACATTCAAATTACAAATTAATTTGTGCATATAGTTACATTATGAACATTTCTAAGTTTTTTTTCGTTACGAAAAGAAAAAAAGATATACAGATGTGAATTAGTAATTCCTACCCACCACCTTCTACACATTACAGCTGCGAGCGGCCGGCGCTGTGTGGTGAGTGCGCGCTTTCTGCGTTAGTCGTAGTCCACGATCACATTCTAGAACGACATAATGGAACAGACGACGCGACGCGATACTTTGATTTTCGATCCGAGCTGCGCCCGACCGAAATCTTACGAAGTTGAGGCATTTATCGAAGAAACTTTTCAGATCAAAGTGGATGAATTGATTGGAATTCACCTGTCGATTGTCAGTCCGACTGTGTTCCTGAAGTTATCCAGTTCTGACAAGTGCGACCAAATTGTGGAAACATGTGGTGGGGTGGCAAAATTCAAACATTCAGACGGACACATAGGGCAGGTCACGGTTTCGCGTGCCGGAATGGGAATAAGAACGGTTCGAATCTTTGAGCTCCCCTTTGAAATAACGCCCGAGGAGATTAACAACAAACTGAGAGACTATGGCGCCATTATCAGCAATGTCGCCGAATAATGGTCTAGCTTGCACAAGTATCCGGTATTACATGGAGTCAGGCAAGTTAAGATTGACATGCTGAAACATATCCCATCGTATCTCTGGATTGGTGGATATCGAGCGATCGTCATTTACGATGGCCAGCCGAGAACCTGCTCGGGTTGTGGTTCGACCCAACACGTCCGCGCGCAGTGTGTTCAACGGCGTGTGACGCAACTGGCGACTGGGGAGCGGGACCCGCCACGCTACCCGTGACGTACGCCGCCGCAATTCGCAGTGACGTCGCCCCAGATATGTGTTTCGACAGGGCGGTAGTTGCTTATGCCGACGTTCCCGATGGTACCGTAGCCGTGGATACTAGCAGCATAGAAGCTACAGGTCCAGCACACTCACAAGACGAGGAAACTGACAGGTGTGCAGAACGAGACCAGGCTGAGACGGCAGAAGAAGGCATGTGCAAACCACTCGAAGAAGTCGGGCACCACAAAGAGGACACAGTTGCAACATCGGAGGATAATGACCAGCAGCCTACAACTGTTTCACCAAAGAAACGGAAGAAACGTCGAATAGCCCCTTAGGGAGCAGCAGAAATCACGCCAATCTTGCGTGAAAAGGCGAAACAGATAGGCCAAGAATTGGCGGAGACGACACAAGCAGCTCCTCTGGAAGATCGAACAACAAAAATGAAGACCCGAAACGAGGACACTGAACCCGACCGTGGAATCCACATTCCAGGCGGTACAGCTAGTCCGAAGGACCCTCCACCTGTACCAAAAACGGACACGCGGGAAGTTACGTGCACGCGAGATTGGGCGGACGACATGGAGGAGCAAAACCGTGATGCAGAGATGGCTGACATACCACAACGTTCGGGACGGACGGCACCCTACCGTCGACAAGATGTGTCCACCCGGCAACAAACCACCATCAAAGACGCTCGCGCAGAAGATGATGATGCCGACTTCTTCTAAGTAGAGCAAACATCCACTTCACCTGGCAAACAGTATCCCACCTGACACGGTATAGTCGACATGTCGTCCTTGCAGGCGTACAGGTTTGCGACCTCGAATATAAATAAAATTAGCAGCACCCTCAATCTGAGAAATCTCCAAGATTTTCTGTACGCCGCTGATGTTGACATCTTAATGCTGCGAGAAGTAACGGCTATCCGTTTGGACGACATCACTGGCTACAACGCCGTCATCAATCCTGGCAATGACAATAGCCTCGGCACAGCGATTATGACTAAAGAGGGGATCCTACTTACAGACGTGACGAAACTGCCGAACAGTAGAGGTCTCGCTGTTACGATAAACAACACCAGGTTTATCAACATATACGCCCCGTCAGGAACCGGAAACAAGCACCGCAGGGCCGAATTTTTCAATGAGGACATTGCCCCCCTTTTCGCGGTGCGATTTGAACAAATAATATTTGCGGGTGACTTTAATTGCGTGCTGAGTCCCAAAGATCAGACGCCAAATTTTAACAAATTTCTGGAGCTGGAGAACATCGTCAGAGAATTCCATCTGTTAGATACTTGGGAACTAAAACATGGTGATCAGCTAGGTTCCACCTATATCACCAGCCATTCTGCCAGTCGTATCGACAGGATTAACGCAACGTCTAATTTAAGGAAACACGTTTTACAGTCCGAGCTATGGCCCACTATTTTCTCTGATCACATCGCGTACATATGTACGATAAATTTAGAGAGACAAGGTACTTACAGGGCGAGAGGTCAGTGGAAGCTAAACGTTGCTCATCTTTCGGATCCTGGATGTCACGCCGCCTTCCACACCACTTGGGCAGAATGTGAAAGGAAGTTCCACTTGTACGGTACGGCGCTGAATTGGTGGCTAAACTGCGCGAAGCCCGCAATAATAAAGACAATGAAAACTTACTCCCGTGAAAAAGTCGCCTGGCGGAAGCGGACATTAGACTTTTACTTCAGCTGTCTGAGAGACTTGTGCGTTCGGGATGCTACAATCGTAACAAACTATGGGCAAATCAACAGAATAAAAGCAAAATTGCTCACCCTGCAGAGACACCATCTCGAAGTTTCTAAAATACGAACGCGTTTGCAGAACGGTACACGAGAAGAAACAACATCGATGTACCACATCCTCCAAGAGAACAAAAGACAAAAACGGAAAATTCTGACGGAACTCAAAACTTCACACGGGAGACTCTTGACAGATCAAGCTGCAGTACGAGACGAGATCCATCGACACTTTAGTGGATTGCTGGCCAACACACAGACAGATGAAACAGCGCAGCAAGCTCTCACTGCTAGGACGACAGAGCGACTCACTCCAGAAGAAGCTGATGTGCTCGCAGCGAGAATAACGGACGAAGACGTCGAAGATGCCATCTCGAGGAGTCCAAAGAATAAATCACCTGGACCAGATGGGCTACCCGCTGAATTTTATCAAACTTTTCGCGAACAGATAATTGCTAAATTGACCCTCGTCTGCAATGAAATACTAAATGCCGACACTGCCCTTCCGAAGGAATTCTGTGAAGGTACAGTGGTCTTAGTCCCCAAAACACCGAGAGGCAAGACCGTGGAGAATCTTCGACCCATAACACTTCTCAATAGTGATTATAAAATCTTCGCCCGTATCATGATGCAAAGGTTTAATTCAGTTATTCTTACAGTGACAGGAGCTTACCAGACAAGTGTGCGAAAGGATAGAACGATATTTCAGACCTTATGCGACTACAGAGACATTATAGCGATATCGGAAGCCTGCAACATTCGCTGTGCCCGATGTCGCTTGACTTTGAAAAAGCCTTTGATAAAGTTAATCATTCGTACCTGTTCCGGTGTATGTCATCCGTGCACTTCCCACAGAAAATTATAGCCTCCGTGAAAAACATACTGACGAATAGCACGTCAAGAATCAGTGTCAACGGACAACTCAGTCACCCGATCAATATTCACAGTTCGGTGAGACAAGGTTGCCCCATGTCCATGACGCTTTGCGCGATTGCGCTCGAACCTCTCTTAGTATCCCTGACTCGGCAACTCCGTGGACTACATATACACGGACAGAAGATCATATGTCAAGCCTACGCGGACGATGTAGGGGTACTTGTGACTGACGAAAGCGAGGTGGCAACAGTACTCGAAGTTGTGGCGACCTACGAACTGGCGTCAGGAGCTAAACTCAACCGCAATAAATCTGGTATTATGAATCTTGGTAGGGGCATAGAGATCAGAGCCGCTGGACGTATCAACACTGTGGAAAAAATAAAATGCCTCGGAATAGAATATACGAATAATATCCGCCGCACAGCCGCTCTCAATTATAGAAAATTACTTGCCACATTACGAGCAAGCATAAAACAACACAGCTTGCGTAATTTAAATGCAATACAAAAAGTGCAACTAGCCAATACCTATATAACCTGCACAGTAAACTATGTTGCTCAAGTGCTGCCTCTGCCACGAACCATAGCACACCAAATGCAAGCAGCGCTTGGTTATTTTGTCAGCAGAGGTCAGATATTTAAGGTTTCGTATGATACCTTGACGCTACCGACACGCAATGGAGGGCTACATCTAACAGACATCTACCTTAAAGCGCAAGCGCTGTACGTTAGCAAAACTTATAAACAGTGGCAACGATCACCGCGGACCTTATTGGCGCATCTCTTACGTGAAGTCACCCCAGTCAGCAGAGATCCACCTATCGATGTGCATCACATCTCCCACGAGCTGTACCACTATAAACATTTTCTTGTGGAATACAGCTATGTACGCCATAGAATACCGGAGAAGGACATATATCAGGTTAAGGAGGTTTACAACACCTTGCTGGAAGGAAAATTGCGCAATCGAATAGAAAACAAGTTTCGACATTATAACTGGAAAAACATATGGGAAAACATATCTGACCCCCATCTACCATCCAATGTGCGATCTACGTGGTACCTCGCAGTCAATAGAAAAATCCCCAACAACTCTAAACTGCGCGCGATACGTCTGGCACACACACCAAACTGTCCCAGCTGCAATGTCATCGACACTGAAGAACATCGTTTCGTCTGTGACGATGTGAAAGACGTGTGGAATCTCTTCAGGCAAAAACTAGCACATGTGCTCCGCACGTCACCTAACACCATTACACCGACACACGTTCTTCTGCCAGATGACGTGCCATATCCTAACACTAAAAGAAGGTCAGCCAACTGGCTCAAAGGACTGACAGTCCATTACATCTCAACGGCTGTGACGAAGAGTGCAGCAGACTATTGGATGTACCTGATGACAGAACATCAAAAGCTCGAACGACAAAAGAAATACAAAGAAAATTACGCAAATTTCTTGAACCGAACTTTGTCCTACCGACAGAGCTGAAGAACGATTAAACGATATTTTGTACAATATCAGGATTACTTTTTTTTCTTTTTTTATGAAATTATCTATTAAGTTTCTCATTCTTTTCACGTCAACAAGGTGGCTATTTCGTTTACCCTTTGCCCTCGTGTAGCAGCACTAATAGGTTGCTGACGCAAACATGAGACGCCAGCAGGCTGAAGTACGCCTGGCTCTCCTATAAAAATCGCTCCCGCACGATGATGGAAGAATGTAGCGGACCTATTTTCTTTCCACAACCCCAAAAGAAGGGATTTTGTTCACTTGTACACATTGACTTCGTTGGTCAACTATCTCTTATGGAACAAACATAGCACAGAATCAACTATCTCTTATGGAACAAACATAGCACAGAAGCTAGCCGAAGAAGGCACAAATGGCGAGCGGAAGGACGGGCTGTAGGGGAGGAAGGAGGCCCGGAAAAAAAAAAAAGTCTAAGGCGCCAGATTTAAGCTCTGGTTCCCGTAAGGGAGCGTGGGTTCGAACCCCACATCTGACAACGCATTTTAAACATTCTGAAACCAACATACTCTCTTGATCTTACACAAGAAGTAAATTAGAAACAAGCCATGCAGATTTTACTAGAGACGACAGTGACAGACCGAGCGGTCGAAAAGAAATAGCGGAACATACTTTTCCTGTGTCGAGGTTTAGCTCTTCTCACGGACGTTTCCGTTGTCGTTGTGTTGTGGCTCTGCGTTCCAAGCGACAGCGAGAAAACCTCAACAGCAACACGTCAGTGTTTAAATGAATCGTAGGGCCTTAATAAAGATAGATGAAACAGTGGCTCAGGTACTGGAGTTCTGAAGCGGCCGTATTGCGTGGGCAGTAAGCTGTCTAAGTTAGTGTGTCATGCTAATAACGGGAAGGCTGTGGGTTAGGTCCCACCAAGGGCTATTCCATATTGCTTCCCTAAAAGGCAGCGCGAGAGACTGCCAGGCAAATCTCAAGTGATCTGTACAAGGACTAAGATGTCCGCACGTCTGGAAACGTTCTCGCCGACTTCTGTGCCACGCTGACGACACGGGTTCTCGGCCGATCACCGAAGTTAAGCAGCGTTTTTGCGTGCTTAGTACACGGCTCGCTGACTAACCAGGAAGTCTGCGTGCTGTTGGATTCTTTAATTTTGCCTTCTCCCTTAGTTTTCGGAGCGGAACCGATACAAGTCGGGCCCCTCTTTTAGAGATAAAAAAAAAAAAAAGATGGATAGAGCGTCTGCCATGTAAGCAGGAGAGCCCGGGTTCGAGTCCCGGTTGGGGCACACATTTTCAACATGTCCCCAATGAAGTACATCAACGCCTGTTTGCAGCTAGGGTGTCCATCTAATAATCATTTCATTTTAAATATCACTTTTGAACAGCGTTCACTTCTCCATTAATTAATGTATGGACCTCAAAACAAGCAAATGTTGTGCTCGACTATCGGCCAGGCACGAAAACGTCCATGAATGAGTTTCTTAGTTTTGAGTACACTTACGAACGCCAGGTGAAGAAGGTATAATGGCATTTTGGTCTGAAATTCACATTAAAAATGATATTCCTTCTCTACCAAGTAGACATTAGGTTAAACCACAATAAAGTCAGGAGTGGCGACATGTAGAAACTCTATCATTAGTAACCTTCATTATAGTAGTTATTTATTTCTAGTGACGAAACAAACGCTATGTAGGGTCACAGGACACTTATTCCATCTTTAATTTGAGCTTCAGTATGTCGATAAAATTGGTTCTGAACTGGGAATGCAACTCAAACCGCCCTTAACGCGGAATTTGATCCCTTCGTGACAATACAGCTCGACTACAATTTGTTGTTTGTTCAAAACTGCAGATTCCTCAACATCTCCACACATTGGGCGTGAATGGGTTCCAATCCCGGCCCAGCACTAAAGTTTTCATTATGTGTTATCAACCCCTAGCGTGAGAACACCTATCTGCTGGTGGATAATAATTTTGATTTTTAACGTATTTTCATTCGTTGTCAATACTAACGATACCTGACGTTTTTGACTCCCAGTTGTGACACAGAACTATTTGCGAGATCACTGTAAATTCAAGGATGTTATTCCGAGTTGCTGGTGGAGAAAAATTCGGTAGCTGACGTCTCTTTGTGTGTAGTCAACAACGATATGTGTGGGGTTCGATTACCAGTCAGCACTGAACTCTTCGTCATATTATTTCTAGTTCAAACATGCTGACATGTCGCTGCTGGTGTAACAAACCCATATTTAACGTTAGTTTTCTCTAGAATACAACAGCGATAGGTGCCGGGTTGGTGTTCTGGGAAGGAAAAAATTAATGTTTCGTCTCTCCATTTCAGTTAAAACATCTTGCTACTGCCGAGAAAATCCGATATGTCACAGTTGATTGTGCTCCGGTAACAATCCGATTAGGTTCTGGGTTCGAATCCCTGTCCAACACAAAGCTTTACCTCACGTCATTTCAAGTAAGTTACCTGTGAAGAAGCAATATTTAACATGTCTCGTAGTTCGTTAACATGGACAATAGATGCTGGGTAGGAATTCGCGTCCGTTAAAAATGTTTACGTTATGTAATTTAAAGTTGGTATTCCCCAACTGATGCTACCTAAAATCGAGGTATATCGCTCCCTGTATGCCTAGTCAGGAATGATTGTTAGTTTCCGTCAGTCACGAAATCTTTGCTTAGTCTGCATGACCTGGGTTTGAATCCATATGCATAACGAGACGGTTCGTCTTGTCATTTGAAGTTCATACATATTCTCAACTAGCAGCTCAAGAAAAACGTAAATTTTTAATGTCATTTTGTGTTAAATAATAAGTACGGTATGTGTCTTTTAAGAGGAAATCATGAATACTACGAACTTACTACGTGCATTACCTATCTGACGTAATAATGAGAGTGGTAACATTTCAGGTATGTCATTTATTGTAATAAATGTGAACTTACAAGCCTTAAGGACAGTCTTACCTGTGATAAGGTGTTCCCTGATATTTGTAATATCGTGGTATTACTTTACATCTTGAGTTACTGCGATACAGAGCAGTGTTTTCTAGTGGTGATTTGTTGGAACCATTTTCAATAGTCAAACGATTGTACCGAGGAGCGATTAGAGGACCTGATAGACAGCTGCGTTATGAGGGTTGTATGCGAATCGGGCGAAATGCAATTCAGGTCGTTCGGATACTTTTGAGCACGACTGTACATCGTGTCTACCGATTTCCGTCCCATTCAGGTAATTCCTTTGTGGTGCGTCGTTTGTCTTTTGCCGTAGAACGTATTCTCTACAGACTTCTCCTTCCACTCTACTAGTCTGCGCAATTGCATCATGCCAATGGAAAAGGCTCTGCTAAATGCAACCAATGTATTTTTTTTAAGAACACAACTATCTCCCCGCATAGCAAAAGGTTTTACAATGTTTCAGTACCAATTGCTCAGTTCTTACACAATTCCAACTCTTCACCTAAGTTTTCCACCTCAGCCAATACGCTACTGTCCACGTTTACATTTCGCGGAAATTGGCGTCCCGATTTCCCCTTCTCTACTATTTCGTTAAGATTAACCAGAGAGGAGCTCTCTTAAAACTTTATAGACAGGAGTGTGCTCACCTGTTAACCGGCGACGAAAATTTGGCCCAACAGTTCCCAAAGGAAAAAGAATTCCTGAATACAATGCAGCTAAGTCGCTTTTCAAGGAACACAGAAATCTCCGTCTGTTACTGACTTCCCGCTGCACAGCATTATCAGAAGGTGAACCGTCGGAAAAAAACACAGTTCTTTTGAAATGTGTTTTGCCCGGATGGCACTGCTTGTAAAATCAAGACTGCACGAACAAAGGAGCTCATCACGCTGCTATATACGACTTTTGTGAATCTAGGCCTGGCCCCCATAGTGTGCAGTGTATGTTATGTGTACCACTGCCAGAAAGCAATGCGCAGGCACCTGGACCGAACAAGGCTCGAGCTGTGGTGTTTACCTGTGATGAGCACATACTCTGCCCATCACACTTGTTCTCTCCTCTGAAAACTAAATTTTGAAGTGTTTATATGACCAGCCTGAAACGGAATTGTGAAGTCGGTTTACGAAATCCGGATTTGAGAGCCTCATGTAAACATAGTGAGTGAGCTGCTTATAAATGTTGACTCAGACTTTGTTGGTATATCAGCGCACTACAATTGGCTCTGAGCTCTATGGGACTTGACATCTGAAGTCATCAGTCCCCTAGACTTAGAACTACTTAAACCTGACTAACCTAAGGACAGCACACTGATCCATGCCCGAGGCAGGATTCGAACCTGCGACCGTAGCAGCAGCGCGGTTCCGGACTGAAGCGCCTAGAACCGCTCTGCCACAATGGCCGGCTATGTGACATTTCAGAGGCTACCTTTACCACCATACAGGTTACCCGTCTGTTTTTCTAGGAGCTCTTTTCGGAGGGGGGGAGTGGCTATGTACATGAAAAACGATATTCCATTTTAACCTACTGACGTAGCAAAGCACTGCACTGTATAGGTCTTCGACTGTTGTGCAGGAGTAGCTGAATTTATTGAAACTTAACGTTAAACTTTAATTATTTATAGGTCCCCTAATTAGGATTTCATGAAATTTCCGTTCAAGCTAGAGAGGGTTCTCGGCTCACTTTATAGAAAGTACCAAAAATTAGTTTATGTGGTGACTTTAACATTAATTTTACATGTGACTGTGCAATAAAAACAATGTTGAAAGATCTGTTAAATTCGTGTCATCTGACGTTGATTATGTTCTTTCTGACCAGAGTGCAGGGTACGGTAGCACAAACACAGATAATATTTGTGATACACAAATGTTAAATATAATCGCAAAGCATTTAGAAAAGTTAATCCAGCGGCAACAGAGACTTTTTCTAACTTCATTAAAGAACAAAAGTGGCAGGACGTTTAGAGAGCTGATAACATCGCCGACAAGTAAATACACTCCTGGAAATTGAAATAAGAACACCGTGAATTCATTGTCCCAGGAAGGGGAAACTTTATTGACACATTCCTGGGGTCAGATACATCACATGATCACACTGACAGAACCACAGGCACATAGTCACAGGCAACAGAGCATGCACAATGTCGGCACTAGTACAGTGTATATCCACCTTTCGCAGCAATGCAGGCTGCTGTTCTCCCATGGAGACGATCGTAGAGATGCTGGATGTAGTCCTGTGGAACGGCTTGCCATGCCATTTCCACCTGGCGCCTCAGTTGGACCAGCGTTCGTGCTGGACGTGCAGACCGCGTGAGACGACGCTTCATCCAGTCCCAAACATGCTCAATGGGGGACAGATCCGGAGATCTTGCTGGCCAGGGTAGTTGACTTACACCTTCTAGAGCACGTTGGGTGGCACGGGATACATGTGGACGTGCATTGTCCTGTTGAAACAGCAAGTTCCCTTGCCGGTCTAGGAATGGTACAACGATGGGTTCGATGACGGTTTGGATGTACCGTGCACTATTCAGTGTCCCCTCGACGATCACCAGTGGTGTACGGCCAGTGTAGGAGATCGCTCCCCACACCATGATGCTGGGTGTTGGCCCTGTGTGCCTCGGTCTTATGCAGTCCTGATTGTGGCGCTCACCTGCACGGCGCCAAACACGCATACGACCATCATTGGCACCAAGGCAGAAGCGACTCTCATCGCTGAAGACGACACGTCTCCATTCGTCCCTCCATTCACGCCTGTCGCGACACCACTGGAGGCGGGCTGCACGATGTTGGGGCGTGAGCGGAAGACGGCCTAACGGTGTGCGGGACCGTAGCCCAGCTTCATGGAGACGGTTGCGAATGGTCCTCGCCGATACCCCAGGAGCAACAGTGTCCCTAATTTGCTGGGAAGTGGCGGTGCGGTCCCCTACGGCACTGCGTAGGATCCTACGGTCTTGGCGTGCATCCGTGCGTCGCTGCAGTCCGGTCCCAGGTCGACGGGCACGTGCACCTTCCGCCGACCACTGGCGACAACATCGATGTACTGTGGAGACCTCACGCCCCACGTGTTGAGCAATTCGGCGGTACGTCCACCCGGCCTCCCGCATGCCCACTATACGCCCTCGCTCAAAGTCCGTCAACTGCACATACGGTTCACGTCCACGCTGCCGCGGCATGCTACCAATGTTAAAGACTGCGATGGAGCTCCGTATGCCACGGCAAACTGGCTGACACTGACGGCGGCGGTGCACAAATGCTGCGCAGCTAGCGCCATTCGACGGCCAACACCGCGGTTCCTGGTGTGTCCGCTGTTCCGTGCGTGTGATCATTGCTTGTACAGCCCTCTCGCAGTGTCCGGAGCAAGTATGGTGGGTCTGACACACCGGTGTCAATGTGTTCTTTTTTCCATTTCCAGGAGTGTATAATACTTTCCTCAACATATTTCTCATGGTGTTTGAAAGTTGCTTTACATTAGAGCACTCTATACTGGATACTAGCACTTACAGGCATTCGAGATAGCTGCTTAGTGGGATAAGGATATCTTGTAGAACACAGTGGGAATTATATAACGTTAGAAATAGTCACAATAGAATTGCAGTAGCCCGTTACAAACAGTACTGTAAAGTACTTAAAAATGTTATTGGGAAGGCAAAAAGCATGTGATATGCTAATAGAATAGTTAATTCCCAGGATAAAATTAAAACCATACGGTCAGTATTGAAGGAAGTGTCTGGTCGGCAGCACAAGGCCAATGACATAAAATCAGTATTTAATACAGATTCCGTTACTGATAAGTCAGATTTAGCTACAATATTTCACAATCATTTTCTCAATAAAGCAGGTGAGTTAAATAATACCTTAGTTTCCAAGGAGAATCACATAACTCTCTCAGAAAATGGCTTTCCAAGACTATCCTCTGAAATATACTTCCGTGATACTGACAAGGGGTAGGCTGAGTGAATAATTAAATCGTTGGAGACTTACGGCTCTCATGGATATGATGGGTTACGTGGAGAATACTAAAGCACTGTGCTGCACATATTAACTCAGTACTTAGCCACATTTAGAGCTTTTCCTTTAGGAATGGTCAGTTTCTTGAACGATTAAAGTACTCAGTAGTGAGACCGGTATATAAAAAAGGAGAAAGGGATAACGTAGACAGTTTCAGACGTAATCCTATACCATTGGTGTTAGCTAAAGTTATGGAAAAATCTGTATACATAACGATAATTAATCATTTCACTTCACATAATTTGCTGTCAAAAGATCAGCTTGGGTTTAGAAGTGGTTTAATAACTGAAAATAATGTATTCTTTTTTTCTCTGTGAGTCACTTGGATTAAACAAAAACTCGTGGACACTAGCTGTTTTCTTTGATTTAACTAAGGTGCTCGATTGTGTTGGTCACAAAATATTACTGGAGAAGTTGGAATAAGACCAGTAACACGCTATTGGCTCCACTCAGAATATACAGCGGAAGGTCATACATCCACAGCAATGAGAACGGCTAAGACGTGGAGCCTGACTGAGAGACGGTTGGGGAGGGGGGCTCAGGTGTCGGTGATGGGACCGTTCCCGCTTCTTATATGTATAAATGTTATACTTTTTAATATGACAGGTGATTCTGAAACATTTCTGTTAACTCGGTAGTGAAGGATATCGAGTGCAGCATAGGCAAAGTACCAAACAGTACAGTTCGTGGCTTGTAGAAAGAAAATTGTTGATAAATCACAATAAGACCCAGATTTCACTGTTTTCAACACAGAATTCAACTACAATTGCTATTTTGATTATACAGGATGAGCATATGATTTATGAATTTGAACGTCCAAATTCCTAGATATTCGGATAGTTGGTAAACTGTCATGGAATTCTTTTCAAGATCTTGTTCAAAAACTTAATGCTGCTATATTTGCCACCATTAGAACAGTATCTGAGCTAAGTGATAGACCAACACGGGAATTAGTCTACTTTGTTTAGTTTCATTCGCTTATGCATATCGTATTATACTCTTGGATAAATCTTTCCATTCTCAATTTTTGGTTCAGAAATGGGGAGTTCGAGCAAAATGTGATATACCTTCGCGAACCTCTTCTCGGCCCTTGTTCAAGAGTCTTGGAATTCTGACACAGGCCTCTCAGTATACGTTTTCTTTAATTTCGTTCGCTGTTAACAACTTGAGCTTACTCTCTAGAAGTAGCAGCTTTCCCTCAGTTAATACTAGGCAGAAATCCAGCCTGCATTTTACTCACACCTCCTTTCCTCTTTGTGAAGAAAGGACTGCAGTATTATAGTGCATTCATTTTCAATAAGCTACCATGAAGAATTTTGTCATAGCTCACTCCTTCTAGTGTGACGGGAATTCATGTGTTATATTGTTGATTATGTCAGTTTTTACTCATCAGTTTGTCAGTTGCATACGCTTCGTGTAAACGTTAACAGTTATTTACGTTTCTGATGTTAATTTCATGTATTGACCCGTTCCATAACCACGGAGATTTGCTCCTCAGTTTGGTCCTGATGAACCACAAGTGTAAAATAACATAAAAATAAATAAATCACATTCCAGAACGAAATTTTCACTTTGCGGCGGAGCGTGCATGGGTATGAAACTTCCTGGCAGACTAAAATTACGTGGCAGACCGAGAATCAAACTCGGGACCTTTACCTTCTGCGGGATTTTTTTTTTTCACCAACGATATCACAGAGCTTGACCATTAAGAAGGTGAGTTAGAAAGGAAAAAATTTTTTTCGCATTGTCGGATTTTTATCTCATTAAAAAATTTGCAATTTTCCGAATAAAATTATATATATATATATATATATATATATATATATATATATATATATATATATATATATATATATATACTCACATGGGAAGTCTTTTATTTTATTTTTTGAAATATAATCTACACTGGTTGGAAATGTTAAAATTTTTACATGCATTACTTCAAGATTTAATAAAATCGCAAATTTTTTATATAGAAGGCTGCAATGTCCAGGATGGGCACCAGGTTGAGGAAGTTGAAACAAAGTTTGAGAGACATGAACCTTTCTGATCGTAAAACCATAAGAAACAGGCTAACAGACAAAATGATTGACGAACTACAGCAATATTATGGGATGACCATCAGAAATAATACTGAGGATTTGTTGAAAATGAATCAGGCAGTATGTGCTACCGTCTTCCACAGACTGTCAACTGATGAAAAACCCTCCAGGACCTAATTCATGGTGCAATTACCGCAATGCCCAGTACTTAAAAAGTTCATAGAGCCGTAAACATTCCATCCCAACAGCAGTCATGGATATCATAAAACCTATTTACAGAGACCTAGCAAATCCTGAATTGCTGAAGAAGTGTCTGCATTGTCAGACTCAAAACCCCAATGAGTCGTTCAATAATCTTACATGGACTCGCTTACTAAAAAGTGTTTTTGTTGGAATGAAGACACTAACGTGGGGGTCAGAGATGCTGTTATTGCTTTTAACGATGGCAACATTGGTAGGGTGAAAGTGCTACAGCATGTGGGAATTAATCCTGGAGCAAACTGTATCAGAGAACTTGAACGGATGGACAAGGCTCGCATTGATAAAGCAGAGTATGCAGCACAGTTGGCCACTGAAGAGTCCAGAAAGAAGAAAAAACTTAGAAAAAGATCTAGAGGATGATATACAGTATGATGTAGGGTGCTTCTGAGTAACTAAAAATAAAAAATCAAGCATATATTGAGCTACAGTCTTTTGAAACTTTAGAAGCCGTTCCTGAAAATTTACGTTTTCTGTTGCATTTTCCCCAAATCTCAGATACCACTTCGAGTAGAGTATTCAAATTTTCAGGGAGTAATGAGATACATATCCTGAGTCCACTGAACTAAAAGAAGAACATAATGTTATGTATAATTAAAATTATTTAGGATAACGTACAAAAAAGTACACAAAATTCTAACCATGTAATTAAAAAATTGTATTTGCGAAAGCAGTTGCTGAAATGCAATTATTGTAGATCAGTAGACACAGAACATACAGTTTAACGCCCTGTAAAAGCTTCATGTCAATGGATACAGTAGTTCCTTAAATACAGGGAAACCAAGTCAATAAATTTAAGATTATCGGGATAAGGCGTTCCAAGTCCCCTGAAAGTGAAAGTACTTCAAGAGTGGCCAACAGCAGAGTGACTACACTTTTAAAGACGTACATGACATTCAGTATTCATTTCATTATTTCATTGTAAGATCGCAATCCCTGCAGGAGACGTACAGCTTCAGGTTTCTTCTTTCCGAGGACAGCCGTCGATCAGGTGGGTGTTAAATAAATGTCGTGTGACTGGAGCCTCCCGTCGAATAGACCGTTCACCGGGTGCAAGTCTTTCGAGTTGACGCCACTTCGGCGACTTGCGCGTCGATGGGGATGAAATTATTATAATTGGGACAACACAACACCCAGTCCCTGAACGGAGAAAATCACCGACCCAGCCGGGAATCGAAGCCGGGCCTTTAGGATTGACATTGTGTCGCGCTGACCATTTTTTTTTTCCCTTTGTTGATCCCATTTTGTTCTGTTTTGTTCGTTGTATACGTTCGGGGCGGACTTCTCATGACATCTGTTCAGGTTGTTCGTTGATCCGTTCACTCAGTTTTTTGTTTGTTTTTTTACTACAGAGGGTAGCTCTGACCGAACACGCTGAGCTACCGTGCCGGTGTACCACTCAGCTACCGGTGGCGGACAGGTGAATGTTGTATCCGCGTGAAGTGTAGCCGCAGCCGTCTACGCCCGCCTCCGCTGCACGAGAAATCCCAGCTCAGTGACTGCTTCAAGTTGGTCTTCTCGAAGGGTAGTTTCTTGGTTTTCCATTTCGGGGCAGGTATGTATCCACACTCTGGTTTCCCGAGTTTGGATTTCTCTGTTTATCTTCTCTGAACTCTCAGCGTCACGCTCTGAAAGATCCTTTCTCCCAGCTTGGGCGCATCAGAATATGAGGAGGGTATCGCGTTCATGTAATGGGTTTATTCTCTTAATATCCAAATGAATGTTGTGGATGAATGCTATTCACAACAAATAAACTTAAAGAAACGGAAGGAAAGTTGCTTCTCCTGTGGTGGTAGCTTCTCACCATTTGGAAATGAAATTTACTTTGCAGCAATATGTAAGCGTCAGTTTGCAATAAAGAAAAAAAAGAAAAAAAAAGATTTCTCCAACAAATTACATAACATTTCTCGTTTGACTATTTACAGTTTTCTCGACTGGCGTGTGTACATGTGACTTTGTTGTGCTTGCGCTCGTCAGCTATGTGTAAGATGCTTTTCCGAACATGGTGTAATATAGGGTGTCCGAAAAGACTTTCCCTGATTGCATAAATTGATAACTCAGGCTAGAAGTATGATACAAATATGAAACGTGTGTCGGATTGTTTACAACTATCAATGTTTTTTTCTGTTTTAGGTTCGCAGTACGTAAGTAGTGGATGAGGTGCAGGGCCCGAGAAGCCATGTTAACCAATCAGCAGAAGGCACAGTGTGTCCTGTGGTACCATGAGACACGATCACCAACCACAGTGCAGAGACACTTCCAGACAACATTTGGAAGGAATCCACCTGATGTCAAGAGCATTAAAGCCTGGTACGAGAGGTTCAAGAACACAGGATCGGCTGCTGACCTTCCGAGGTGTGGTCGACGAAGAACCTCAGCAGACAGGGTGCAAGCTGTAAGGCAGTCTTCTCTGCGAAGTCCGAAGAAATCGGTGCGCAGGGCCTCACGTGAATTACAGATGCCAAAAAGCTCTCTCCGTGACATTTTACACAAACGTTTATTGTTTCGTGCATACAAAGTGCAAATCGTTCAGGCCTTGTTGCCCAATGACAGTACACGTCGATATGACTTTGCGGTCGAAATGCTATCACATATTGAGGACGATGATGGTTATCTCAGACCAATTGCCTTTTCCGACGAAGCGACGTTTTTTGTCAGTGGAGTAGTGAATCGCCATAATGTGCGCATTTGGGGTTCACAACCCCCTGGCGACGTCATGGAGTGCACCAGAGGCAGTCCAAAGGTGAATGTTTGGTGCGCGCTATTGCACGATCGAATTATCGGGCCATTCTTCTTCGCTGAGGCTACCATCACATCTGCAGTGTATCTGGACATGTTGCAACTGTATGCTGTTCCTCAGCTGCTTCAGTATCATCCCGATGCCTTGTTTCAGCAAGACGGTGCATCGCCTCATCGGGGTTTGGACGTCCGTGCCTATCTCGATATGACCTTTCCTGGGCGATGGATTAGTCGTGATGGGCCAATGGTTTGGCCTCCACGCTCTCCTGACATATACCCATTAGACTTCTTTTTATGGGGTTAACCCCATTAGACTTCTTTTTATGGGGTTATGTCAAGGACGAGGTCTACCGAACACGTGTACCAGATCTTGAAACCCTGCGGCAACGGATAACCACAGTCGTCGAATCGATTCCTCCAGTGATGTTGGCTAATGATGCTGTGATATGCAAATGATCAGCTTTTGAGAGCATTCACACGGAAATTAAATATCGCCTAGATGTGCTACGTGCTACCAAGGGTGCTCATGTGGAAGTTTACTGATGTGTGAAAAAAACTTTGATAGTTTGTAAACAATTAGACACCAGTTTCATATGTCTATCTTACTTCTAGCCTGAGTTATCAATTTTTGTAATCAGGGAAAGACTTTTCGGACACCCTGTACGATGTGGAATGACTCTCAGTTTTGAGGTAAAACGCAAATAAAAAAGTTTTGGAACAACTGTTTATACTTAGGATGTTTTTCCAAATTACGATGTTGCTCCTGAACATACAAAATGAATGCTTTGAGGAGTGCATGCTGTTGGGTGACAATGTAGTAGGCACGTTTTCCGAGGGCCAGGTATAACTATTGTTCTTCGCGGCAGGGAACAAGTGCTAGTCCGGGTGTAACACATCGTCCACAGTGATCGCATTCTCTGTCGTTCTGTTAATAATCGATAACTTTTCCCTCGTCTAGTTCCATATCGCGATGTTCTCTCCACAAACGAAGGTGTGAGCCATTGTATCTATGAAGTGACATTGGTTACAGTATGGTGTAGGGCGTAGTTTAATTTGATGCATCTTTTCGCCTGTGGAGATCCTTTTAGTTACAATGTCATACCATACAGCACCTATGACCGACACAAGAACGGGGTTGGTGATGTTCGCCTATATACATTTCCGTGTTTTACCCGAGTTTTTATTTTCGATCGGATTTCGTTGTTGTCTCTTTGTCAGTTCAAAGTAAAGTGTAGATATACTAAAACGATGAGGTGACAGATGCCGGCAGTTGGTTTCCGTGAAGTAGACGCTGACATATCCCAGCCTTTGGTTGGTGTGCCCAACGTTGATTGGCGGCGTCACATCCTGAGGTATTAAGGAGGTGAATAGTCTCTCGTATATCCCAGTCTGGTTGCTGACGATTATTTTGGATGTTCTATGTATGAAGACCGCAAGACGCTGAGTGCGTACATCCTTATACACTACTGGCCATTAAAATTGCTACACCACGAAGACGACGTGCTACAGACGCGAAATTTAACCGACAGGAAGAAGATGCTGTGTTATGCAAATGATTAGCTTTTCAGAGCATTCACACAAGGTTGGCGCCGGTGGCGACACCTACAACGTGCTGACATGAGGAAAGTTTCCAACAGATTTCTCATACACAAACAGCAGTAGACCGGCGTTGCCTGGTGAAACGTGGTTGTGATGCCTCGTGTAAGGAGGAGAAATGCTTACCATCACGTTTCCCACTTTGATAAAGAACGGATTGTAGCCTATCGCGATTGCGGTTTATCGTATCGCGACATTGCTGCTCGCGTTGGTCGAGATCCAATGACTGTTAGCAGAATATAGAATCGGTGGGTTCGGGAGGGTAATACGGAACTCCGTGCTGGATCCCAACGGCCACGTATCACTAGCAGTCGAGATGACAGGCATCTTATCCGTATGGCTGTAACGGATCGTGCAGCCACGTCTCGATCCCTGAGTCAACAGATGGGGACGTATGCAAGACAACAACTATCTGCACGAACAGTTCGACGACGTTTGCAGCAGCATGGACTATCGGTTCGGAGACCGTAGCTGCGGTTACCCCTGACGCTGCATCATAGACAGGAGCGCCTGCGATTGTGTACTCAACGACGAACATGGGTGCACGAATGGCAAAACATCATTTTTTCGGATGAATCCAGGTTGCTTTTACAGCATCATGATGGTCGCATCTGTGTTTGGCGATATCGCGGTGAACGCACATTGGAAGCGTGTATTCGTCATCGCCATACTGGCGTGTCACCCGGCGTGATGGTATGGGGTGCCATTGGTTAGACGTCTCGGTCACCTCTTGTTCGCATTGACGGCACTTTGAACAGTGGACGTTACATTTTAGATGTGTTACGACTCGTGGCTCTACCCTTCATTCGATCCCTACGAAACACTACATTTCAGCAGGATAATGCACGACCTTATGTTGCAGGTCCTGTACGGGCGTTTCTGGATACAGAAAATGTTTGACTGCTGCCCTGGCCAGCATATTCTCCAGATCTCTCACCAATTGAAAACGTCTGGTCAATGGTGGCCGAGCAGCTGGCTCGTTACAATACATCAGTCACTACTCTTGATGAACTGTGGTATCGTGTTGAAACTGCATGGGCAGCTGCACCTGTACACGCCATCCAAGCTCTGTTTGACTCAATGCCCAGGCGTATCGAGGCCGTTATTACGGCCAGAGGTGGTCGTTCTGGATAATGATTTCTCAGGATCTATGCACCCAAACTGCGTAAAAATGGAATCACATGTCAGTTCTAAAATAATATATTTGTCCAATGAATACCCGTTTATCATTTGGATTTCTTCTTGGTGTAGCAATTTTAATGGCCAGTAGTGTACCTAACCTGCCTGCATGGCGAGCCAGTGTTATCTGAACTGGAGTTTTGAAGATATTTTTTCTCCAAAAAAAAAAAAAAAAAAAAAAAAAAAAAAAAAATATATATATATATATATATATATATATATATATATATATATATATATATATAGTAACAAGAAGCTTGTGATCAGTGTTAGTGGGTTTCGGTAACACTTTCTACTAAGAACATACATATTTATAAACTGCACTCTTTAGAAGCAGTTGAGGAATCTAGTCTTGTTTTCTTGGAGTTGAGCTACCCAAGCACGACTCACGACCCCTTCTCACAGCTTTGCTTGCGGAGATACCTCACTTCCTACTTTCCAAAGTTCATAGAAGCTCTGCTGCGAAACATGCATGACTAGCATCGTGGAAAAAAGAATACTGCGGAGTTATGGCTTAACCACAGCCTGTAGGATGTTTCCAAGATGAAATTTTCATACAGCATCGGAGTGTACGCTGATATGAAACTTCTTGGCAGGTTAAAACTGTATGCCGGACTGATAATCGAATCGGAACCGTTGCCTTTTGCAGGCATGTGCTCTACCAACTTTTGTTTCCTTTGGATTCAGAGTGCTAACCATTATACCATACTTTATACACACACACACACACACACACACACACACACACACACACATACACCTGGCTTCAATGCACTTGTTTTCAAGTACAATTAATTGGCATGCGCGAAGGACTATTCTTTCTTTGTTTACTAATTCCACTTCTCCTAACTTGGAGCGTGCCACTCGCCAGGAGGTGCACATTTCCATTTTCGTTGGCGCTGATAATGACGAAGGTCTCTGCTAGAACTTTATTCTTTTTTATCATATGTCGTCTTCAACAGAGAAATAAACTCAGATGATACTACACCAATCAAACAGAAATGGTGGTATCAGGTATCTCTGTTGCCTGAGAGCTGAAATGCATTCTTACATTCCTCGAAAAATAAAACACGTTCTAAGTACACTTACAGTGAGTTATGCACCCATAAATGAACAGACTTCCTGAAAATTTAAACATATTCCTTATGTGTATATAAAAGAATGCTGAGGATGCCCACCCGGTTAGCCGTGCGTCGTTAGACCCTACGGCTTTCCGGACTGGGAAGGAGTGTCTGGTCCCCGGCACAAATCCGCCTGGCAGACTTGTGTCGAGGTCCGGTGAGCCGGCCAGTCTGTGGATGGTTTTTAGGCGGATTCCCATCTGCCTCGGCGAATGCAGGCCGGTTCCCCTTATTCCACCTCAGCTACACTATGTCTGCGATCGCTGTGCAAACGAGTTCTCCACATACGCATACACCACCATTACTCTACCACGCAAACATAGGGGTTACACACTCGTCTGATGTGAGACGTTCAATGGGGGGAGGGGGGGGGGGGGTGGTCCACCGGGGGCCGAGCCGCACAGTAACCCTGAAAGAGTGGTTCGGTGTGGGGCGGCGGAGGGGTGAAGTGGACTGCGGTAGTCGTTGTGGGGTTGTGGACCACTGCGGCTGCGGCGGGGACGGAGCCCCTCCGTCGTTTCTAGACCCCCGGTTAACATACAATACAATATTAAGGATACATATCTTTCTTTTAAGATAAGAATGCTCGTATTAAATCAAATTTCTTCTGTAGTGCTAGAGGGACATACAATTGGGAATAGTTTTTGTATTAACCTGAGCAATGGGGACCCCTCAATCAGAAGAAAGTATGGTAGCTATACAGTACCTTCTACACTATGAACTTGATAATGTGCTGGGAACTGTATCAGGTATTCGAGCTATTCCTCTTCCGTGCCGGAACGCTGGTATGCTGGTCAGCGGCACTTGTTGTGCTAGTCAATCGGTCGGTTGCTGTTGTGTGGCCGACGTGGCTTGTGCAGCCACAAGTTATTGTGCTGTCGTCATCAAAGCAGCAATTTGATGGTTCTGAAACTGAAAAGCTTGTGTTAGAGCCATCACATTGGCCGTCTGCGGCTGAGGCGCTGGGGCTGGGGTAGAGGGGGTGGGGTAGCCATGGCTTACACAAATATGTTATACCAAAAAAGCAATCAAAGCCTCTGAAAAGAGAAATTTGATTAGTTCTGCGGCTCCCCTCCTGGAATACATATAAAAATACAATAAGAGATTAGCAACACTTGAATACGAGCACCCCTACAAGTAAAAACACAAGAAAAGCAAGTAAATCTGCACTGAATTATACTCGTCGCCAGTTTTTGTGTCGACTCATTGTCACAGTAGGCTTGTACCTGGGAAGCAAGGGGACAATGTTGTTTGGTGGCCGGTATCTTCTTCTATAACACACACTGCACGCTTGTATTAACAAGGTTCTTTATTCGTAAGAACAAGAAGTCACTTAAGACAGTCCAGGTGTTGTGGTACCAGTTCTTCTGTAATAGTCCACGTTAGCCTCACTGCGAGTGAAGTACGCGTCCCGCTACGCACACTAGCCTGGTCGCAAGGTACTGACTGACTCTGAGTTAGAGGCTGACCTAACTGCGAATGCAATTCCCTTTGGGCTGCGACTGATGACTCGACTCGTTGACTCACTGGATGACTGCCCAGGATTGACCACGCCCTCTGGTCTACAGCGGCTATCTAAATACTGGCGGCCGAGAGGCCGTTGGCGGTGCGTCGCCTGCGAGTCTGTTTTTGGCCTCTATCTTCATAGGTGCATTGCTTCTGCCTACTATCGATCTTCTCGCAACCTGTTTGCCACTTGGTGCGCTAGCGACAGCTTAAGCCAGCACATGTATTATTGTCAGTCGTACAGATCATAATGGCAGGTTTATGTCATGTCCATTTCCATATCTCGTTAGCAGCACTGCAAATAAAACGGTGGAGGAGTGTATCAGTGTTCTGACAGTCCAGTATTTGACAAGCCGATCCTGAATAGACGCTCATTTGTGCTTGTGGTGTTGTATAAAGCGCAATACCATGTAGCTGCCGCCCACTGTGGTCGAGCGGTTCTAGGCACTTCAGCCTGGAACCACACAGCTGCTATGCTTGCAGGTTCGAATCGTGCCTCGGGCACGGATGTGTGTGATGGTTTAAGTAGTTCTAAGTCTATGGGACTGATGACTTCAGATGTTAAGTCCCATAGTGCTTAGAACCATTTGAA
This sequence comes from Schistocerca cancellata, assembly GCF_023864275.1. Taxonomy (NCBI): domain Eukaryota; kingdom Metazoa; phylum Arthropoda; class Insecta; order Orthoptera; family Acrididae; genus Schistocerca; species Schistocerca cancellata. Next base: position 700,267 of record NW_026047168.1, on the reverse strand, counting down.
TAACGTAGCTCATACATGCGACAGTAAGGCTGTAACACGAATATTTTGCCGAACTTTACTCCAAGTGATTGTGGGGAAGTTCTTTGCTAATTTGCTTACACACTTATCTTCTGCCAGCACTTTATAGACTTCCTTGCTTGTTCAGTTCCTTACCCTTTATCTGACGTACCTATTGTCTATAATATGTGTTTTAATATGCAACAACCTATAACTAATATGGCCGACCATAGCTGGAAACCTGCTATCTGGAGGAGACGCAACATTCACAACGTCTGCTGTGGGATTTCCGTCACCTGTTGCTAGGACATTTGCTGTCCTAAATATCAACAGAGCTCTGCATTTATCTCTAACGTCGGTTAGCCTTAAGCCACCATTTGTTTCAGGTAGATTCACGGTTTGGTAATTAACCATAAGGACACACCATGTCCATATGAACCACGCTGGAACAGATTCATTGCGTTTCTGTATTGTTGGAGGCAAGGGGAAAATACTTGCGAGGGAGTACATCCTAGGTAGCATAGCACGATTTATCAGCGTGATTTTTTTCTGTTATTACTAGAAGACGAGTGGAATTCTTTCTTAATATCGCTCAGCTGTTACTGAGCTTCATTTTAAAATTCAAGGCTGTTGTCTCGGTAGGAAATTGGAAATTTGTGGTAAGGTCTTATGGGACCAAATTGCTGAGATCATCGGTCCCTAAGCTTACGCACTACTTAATCTAACTTACACAAAGGACAACACACACCCGTGCCGGAGGGAGGACTCGAATTTCCGACGGGGAGAGCCTCGCGGGCCGTGACAAGACGCCGTGGACCGTGCGCCTACCGGATGCGGCTATTGGTGGGGCATTCGCTCAACCACATCCCTACAAGTTTGATGCTATCTGCTTTTCTACTGGTCCAGTTTCAGTGAATCATATCCCTCGACCTAACTGCAGAATGCTAGATTTTCTTACATTGACTTTAGCTCCAGAATAGTAACTACATATTTGAATCACGTCTTGTATCTTCATAACATCGGTTGGATCAGACATGTACACGGCCATGTCATCACTGTAACATCTATAAACATATTTGTTGCCTCCATTTTCATTTCCATTAAGCTTCTCAGATAGTGGTCGTAGAACTAGCTCGATTGATATTGAGAACAGTAGCATCGAGAGGGGGCAGCCTTGTCGTATCGACGGTAGAATGGGAATTCTTTATGTTAATTGTCCATTTACAAGAATTCTTGAAGTTAAATGAATGTATAATCTCCTGATGATATTTACAAAAAATGGCTTCAATCGCATTTTCGACATGACACGTAGCAGGTAGTTGTGATGGACCCTGTCAAACGCTTTGTCTATGTCTAACAACATGATGGTCACTCTGCAGTTGGATGCCGAAGCGACAGCCGTTAGATCACGGTATTCCTACAGCGCTTGCTGTATTGTCCTCCTAGGGACGGTACGCGTCTGATACTGACCTGTGAGGAGACCGACAATGGTGTTCAGTCGATGAAGCTATACGGTAACAGCTAGTTTCGTAGTCAGCGTTTAGAAGCGATTTAGGACGAGTGTTTTGCAAATCATTAGCGCAGTTCTCTTTAGGGATCAACATTATGAGCTCCTCTAAAAACTCACGAGGAAGTGTGGCAGACGTACAAAATGGCTCTGAGCATTATGGGACTTAAATTCTGAGGTCATCAGTCCCCTAGAACTTAGAACTAATGAAACCCAACTAACCTAAGGACATCACACACATCCATGCCCGAGGCAGGATTCGAACCTGCGACCGTAGCGGTCGCGCGGTTCCAGACTGTAGCGCCTAGAACCGCTCGGCCACCCCGGCCGGTGGCAGATGTACATTTTTCGTTGAGCACTGCGGTCAACATATTGCCGATCAAATTCCAGTACTTTAAGTAAACCCTATCCGTAATCCATCAGGTTCAGCATGTTCGTTTCCCGGGGTTCCTTTCAACGCTTCGTACAGTTCTCTTCAGTAATCTGAGAGTCCAGATCTGCATTTTCTGCTCCCGTCATAGTCGGTTCAGTGCAGTTTAAAAAACCCTCTAAATTGTCGTTGTCGTCAGTGTCTTCTGCGGAATATAGTCTCGTTGGACAAAATTTTTGATGTACTGTAGGTGGATAAGTAGTCATCAATCACCATTTCATGCTCGACGTCGCTTTTGTCTCTCGATCTTATTTTAACTCCCAATATTTGTTGACGTTTCACAGCGTTATTTTGGCTTTGACCCGTTATATTTTCATGATGTGACGTGGCATATTTGCAGCATCTCCATGTAATTCTCTTAGACACCGGAAGTAGAATTCCATTGTGTGTGTTTCCCACCATTTTTAGTAAATTTCGTATATTAGGTTTTGTGTGTGTTACCCACCATTCCAGCTTAGTTCTGCAGCGCCGTATGTTCCTTAAGCACATTTACCAACCTCAATTTAACTCGTGCTCAAGCTGTGCCCATCAGGTGTGAGATATTGAATTTCCACACACTCCTAACCCTAAATGTCCTTTGCCTTGGCATGTTAATATTAGACACAACTGCCAAATGAGCAGAAAAAATGACAGGACAAGTTTCTGCGCTGAATACACTTTCAGGGTACTAGAGTCGTAGATTTGGTCTATTCTGTTCGTAGAGTGGCTAGTAATATAGGTGAACCCTGGGTTCCCTCTTGGCTAGCTGTGCAAGATGCCAACGAGGTGCAATCACTTCACTAAGTCTCCCAGATCTAATCCTATGTCGGAATCGGGTGATTGGTCGGCGGCGGAAAGAACACGGTTGAAATCACCAACAAGGTTGGAGTTTTGTTTCGCGGGATTGATTAATTCAACTATGCTTTCCTGAAAGAAGATAGTTTTAGCCAGTGTGGCTTTCGAACCGAGCTGTGTCTGTTTCGGCAGAAATTACTCGTCCACTTCCTAACTTTTTAACACGTCTAGGTATAGTTCCATCCTTGAATAACGTGGGGGTACCGCTTTTAGGTCCTCTATTGAGGGTAGCATTGTATATCGCGATATGTTCCACCCTGTTTACGCACACTTCGTGCAACATGACTGTCTTACCGAAAGTATATATAAAATCTAGTATGCACTCTATTTTAGTCAGATTAGAGCTTCTGTTAATGCTAACGGTAGCTGTTCTATATTTCAAATAACCTCCGGGAATTCAGCCAGGTAAAACTTTCAGCGACCGCCGATATTTCGGCGGGAGAACACCCCGCCATTTTCAAGACAAACTGCAACGGACAGGCGACGTACATGCAAATTTAAAACCTCGGTTCTCGGACTGATGCAGGAAAGATAACACACACACTGAACACTAGTGCCACCAAAGATGATCAAAGTCGGAGCTGTCGATAGTGAGACTACGAACTCGCAGGTGAGGTAGCATTGACTCTGTCCCTCTGTTTTTTGACAAGGGGGTTTAAACAAAAACCTCCATCCCTGTTACCGAGGTTGCTCGCTAATTTAATCTCAACTGCCTCCAATAGCTGGACGTACAAGTCAATATCTCTGTGTTATTATATAACGTAATTTACATGTACGTCGCCTGTCCGTTGCAATTTGCCTTGAAAATGGCGGGGTGTTTTCCCACCGAAATATCGGCGGTCGCTGAAAGTGTTACCTGGCTGAATTCTCGAAAGTTATTTGAAAGTTGTATACGCCAGAAGAAACTCAGGTCTCACAAGCTGTTCTATATGATTGTAAATCAGTGCCAGTACTCATTTCGGTCACTCCTCGATTCACAGCTGTGCTTTAATAGAAGTCGTCTTCCATGTCTGCACCCATGCCACCGAGCGTTCCTGTATCGCGTCTGCCACCGTGTGTTGCTGGGCAGATTACACTCTTCCATTTCTTCATTCCTACGTGTATTGTCGTGTAATGTTGCAGACACGTCCTTGCTGTACGGAATGAGATTTTCAATACGTCCCTGTGTTCTACGCCAGCCATTTGGCATTCTTTGCTTTGGGGTTTCTCCTGAAATTTTTTCCGATTCTTCGAGCCTCATCTTCTATAGTCGCCGCCATTGCCTGGTTATGAACACCTTCTTCCTTATCGTCTTCCGATACCTGTGGATGGTTGGCTTTCCGTGTTTCCTTTTTCTCATTTCGTGCCTCCGTAGGTTGGTTGTTCGTATTTGCTGAAATTTTTTTTTAAATTTTTGTGGTGTTTTTGTATTCCTCTAATTTTCCTATTTCACGGTCTGACAGTTCTGCTACCCATGATTTCTTCGCCATTTATTGGTGATCTTATTGTCTTTCCGATGGTGTGTCATGTAGTTTCTGTAGTGCTTGCTTCGCTTTTCCTCTCAGGTGGGCGCACTTTTTTCGATTCCGTGATGGGCAATCCTCCGTTTTTTGTTTTCTGTGGTGGAGCTTTCTGCCGTTTCGTCGTTTGTCATCTGTGATACAGTCTCATGTGCGGACTTGTGCTGAGTATTTGGAGCTGCGGCCATGTCGTCGTCGTTTGCGCTGTTGTGCGCAGTATCTACACCACTGCCTCGTTTATTGTCGTGGGGCCGCATATCTGCATTTTCTGCTTCGGTCTTTTCCATCCGTGTGTCCTCTTCGAAGTGGCCCGCAGGATCATCAGTAACTTCCTCTGATGTCTTAGCTAGGGTTCCAAGAACTGCTGGGACGTACGTTATGAGTAGTTGGCAGTTGCGACATAGTGGGTGATACAGCTGCCTCCCTCGTCCGTAGTTGGCTCACTCGGCGCTCCGGACACTGAAAGGGTACATGCCGCGTGGAACCATATCCAGTGCATGCTGTAGGCTGCCCCTCATAAATATTAATAGCCCTATATCCACAGACGATTATACGTGAGGGAACAGTCCAAGTCTCGTTTTCATAACAGTAACATCACCGACAGTGCCGACAGAATGTTCAGTATAATCCACAAGTAGGTCACATTTTTCGGGATTCTTTAACTTAAGATAGACGGATTACTACTGGTCGACGGATGAATTTCAGCAACTCTATGTGATCGAAAGTATCCTGACACCACCAAAAACATACGTTTTTCGTATTAGGTGCATTGTGCTGCCACCTACTGCCAGGTACTCCATATGGGTGACCTCAGTAGCCATTAGACACCGTGAGAGACGAGAGTGGGCCGCTCCGCTGAACTCACGGACTTCGAACGTGGTCGGGTGATTGGGTGTCACTAGAGTCATACGCCTGTACGCGAAATTTCCGCACTAGGTCACTGTTTCCAATGTGATAGTGATATGGAAACGTGAAGGGGCACGCACGGCACAAAAGCGTACAGGCCGACGTCGTCTGTTGACTGACAGAGACCGCCAACAGTTGAAGACGGTCGTAATGTGTAATAGGCAGACATCTATCCACAGGAGTTCCAAAGTGCATCAGGATCCACTGCAAGCACTATGACAGTTAGGCGGGAGGTGAGAAAACATGAATTTCATGGTCGAGCGGCTGCTCATAAGACACACATCACGCCAGTAAATGCCAAACGACAGCCTCCCTTGGTGCAAGGAGCGTAAACATTGGACGATTGAACAGTGGAAAAACGTTGTGTGGAGTGATAAATCAGAGTAAACAATGTGGCGATCCGATGGCAGGCTGTGGTTATGGCGAATGCCCGGTGACCGTCATCTGCCAACGTTTGTAGTGAAATTAGTAAAATTCGGAGGCGGTAGTGTTACGGTATGGTCGTATTTTTCATGGAGAGGGCTAGTACCTCTTGTTGTTCTGCGTGGCACTATCACAGCACAGGCCTACATTGTTGTTCTAAGCAACTTCTTGCTTCTCATTATTGAAGAGCAATTCGGGGATGGCGATTGCATCTTTCAACACGATCGAGCACCTGTTCATAATGCACGGCCTGTGGCGGAGTGGTTACACGACAATAATACCCCTGTAATGGACTGGCCTGCACAGAGTCCTCACCTGAATCCTATAGAACAACTTTGGGATGTTTTGGAACACCGACTTCGTGCCAAGCCTCACCGACCGACATCGATACCTCTCCTCAGTGCAGCACTCTGTGAAGAACGGGCTGCCATTCCTCAAGAAACCTTTCAGCACCTGACTGAACGTATACCTGCGAGAGTGTACGCTGTCATCAAGGCTAAGGGTGGGCCAACACCATGCTAAATTCCAGCATTACCGATGAAGTGCGCCACGAACGTGTAGTTCATTTTCAGCCAGGTGTCCGGATACTTTTGATCACTTGGTGTATAATTCCACAATTAGATCACATTTTTCGGGATTCTTTAGCTTAAGATAGTCTACTACTGGTCGAAGGAAGGATTCCACTTATATCCTCAACTGTTAACTGCTTCTTCCATAAAGTCCTCTACCACAAACGGCTTAGGTCGTGCATAGTTATTGTCAAACGTAAACTTCAAAGTGTCCTTCCTTACAGGTTCTGCCATCAAAAATGCTGTCTGATCTGTGGCAATAAGTTACGAAAGTTCAACGGCGTTAAACTCACTGACAACACCACACGGCCAGCTGGTGTGGCCGAGCGGTTCTAGGCGCTTCAGTCTGGAACCGCGCGACCTCTACGGTCGCAGGTTCGAATCCTGCCTCGGGCATGGATGTGTGTGATGTCCTTGGGTTAGTTAAGTTTAAGTAGTTCTAAGTTCTAGGGGACTGATGACCTCAGATGTTAAGTCCCATAGAGCTCAGAGCCATTTGAACCATTTTTGAACACCACACGGCTACCAGCAGCGGAGACGTAAGCACAACCCGCTTCTCTCGCCACAGCCGCCGGGGCCAAATGCGCTAGTCAGCTATCCCGAGCACGTCCTCACAGCTTTACTCCCTTCAGTGCCTCATTAGGCAAGATTAGCACTCCTGGGATAAAGGATATTGCGGTGGCACGGATTATCCATAGCCTGGAGCTAAGCCGTGTCTCCGCAATATTCTTTCTTCCAGGCGTGTTAGTGTTGTATGTTCCGCAGGAGAGCTTCTGTGAAGTTTGGGAAGTATTAGATGAGATACTGGCGGAAGTATAGCTGTGAGAAGCGGCTGTAAGTCGCGCTTGGATAGCTCTGGTGGTAGTGTACTTGTCAGTGAAATGCAAAGGCTCCGATTTAGGTTTTCGATCCCGAAAACAATTTTTAATCTGTCGAGAAGTTTTAATAAACTATTTTGATTACGTTAACGTAGCGAAAACTTTGTTTTGGCTGATTCATTTTACCATTTTTATCCATCTTTCCCTACTGTTTTAATGTTTCATTATATGTTTTCTTTCTTTCCTTCGTTCGGGCGCTAGGCAGACCTAGTTCTCGGCGGCATTGCCCCAGACGCCACAACCATTCGTGTCCCTGTCATTATCGCTTGCAGTTTCTTTAATTGTACGGTGATAATTGTACGCGTACCCTCTTAGAGTAAACAACACAAATCGCGATGTGACGCAGTTTTCAACAATACTGCGGTCTCTTTAACGGTCCGGGCCGTATCTTAGCAACAGTCTGAGACGATTCGAATGGTGAGCAACTCGGGTGTTCCTGACCGCATTCAGCAAAAACCTTCAAAGTTCGTGAAATGCAGTAGGGGCACGGGCAACAATGGCGGTGTCTGGTAAGTCACGAACCAGCATCTTACTTCTGTGAATGCTTAGCAGCCAAAACTAGAGGCGTCGATCAATTGTTCCTTTCTGCGGACGCATAACACAAATTCTCACGTCATATATGTTTAATGAAATAGAGACCTTCGACACAGCAATTATATTCAGGGTGATTTAATTATGCAAACCAATCGTCCAGACTGTTTATCGCGGTTAGTCTAAAGCAGTTTGTACTGGAGACAAATTAATTTTATAAATATTGTAATTAGAGTGAGATCGGAATACTACAAATTGTAAATGCTCATATGGAGCTGCCCGTGCCACGTGCTTGTCGTATTCGCTCGTTTAAATAACGTTCGACAAGTTTGTTACATCGCCAAGCTGTCTTGAAACACACGTTTTCTAGGGTCCTATCGTAAGAAATAATATACTTTTAAAAGAATTTCTAACGGGTTGTAGATGAATTTCAGGTATTAAGTGCCATTTGTGATTCCAACTGTCGGCTTTTACCTGTCACATCCTGTATGACGCCATGAGTTCACGATGTGAAGAATGTACTGCATGATGTACTGGCGTCTTTATTAAATGTTATCTGTGGTTCTCTTAGTAACTGACGTAAAATATGCTGTTTTTTGCAAATATGTCGCTATTTTCGAGGGTGTGGCTAGACAGGAACCTAAGTGAACAGCACGAATTGCTGTGAGTGAATCAAGTAGCAATCGTAATTATAATCTTGGTTCTCCTAAATATATATGGCTACTTTTTTTCCGAATATGACACGATTTCCGGCGGGGACTTTAAGTAAGAACCTAAGGGCAAAGCTTAAATTGCTACATGTGAAACGATTTGAAGCTATATTTATAATCTTGGTTCTCACAAAAATTTGGCTGTTTTCCTTTTTTTTAGAATGTCGCACGATCGCCGAGCGTGTGGTTAGGCAGCAACCTAAGAGGACTGCTACATAGCTTAATTTCAGTTCTCCATTTCACGGTTCATTATTTTTCGTGATTTTTCATAGTGTTTATTTCTGCTACGACTTTTTTTGTGTGTCTATACGAGTCAAGTCGTGATTTTTCATAGAGTGTTTGTGTTTATTTCTGCTGCGACTTTTTTTGTGCCTCTATACGAGTCTAGTTGTTGATTCCAACATTTGTTATTTTTAGCGTTTTACCAGTAGCTTAGTGAGCATACGAACAAGTCAAATCCTTAACGAAATAATTAACAGCCAGTAAAAATGAAGAATAACGGAATATGGAATCAACAAATAGAGTGATAGTATGGATGACAATTCTCAAAGAATGCACAATACACACCTACTGTAACAACAGCACTACAGAAAGCAACACCAAGAAAGCATAATCTACAGTGCATTCTTTTAGAGTTTTCGTATGTGGTACCGCTCTAATTGCCGATTCTACGTTCCTTTATTACGTCATTTTCTTTACGCGAAGGTTGCTAATTCCTTTAGGATTCAACTTATGATATTAATTCCTTTACTACTGCAAAAACGCTATAAATAACAAACCATGGAATCGACGACTGGAATTGACCTATGTAGGTGAAATCAAGATACCGGTTCCTAGATATTTTATTTATCACGGTAGTACTGAAAGCGACACCAAAAACAGAAATCCTGTAGCAAAGAACTGCACACACCTACTACGAAAACAACGCTGAAAATAATGAATGTTGGAATCGATCAGTAGAACTATCCTATATAGCTCCATTCTAGTTATAGATTCCAAGGATTGTTTCTGCATTTTCGTTACCTGTGTAGTGCCCTTACTCTATGGAATTCAGTATTTTTTTCTCCTTATTTCCTGCTTATGTCCTTGTTACGCTTTCTGTATATTTTCTGTTGCAAGTGTTGTGTTAGATGTTAGTTGCCGCCGCCCAAAACCCCCACCTTCCCACTTTAATCCCGTTAGATTCAATACCTATTACTGAGAAGTACCACTATTCCATAACATTACGTGTTTACTATGCGTAATATTGTAGTGAACTGTAAAAATCGTATATGGTTCTTTCACGACTACTCACGTAAACTCTGACCATAATTGAGGCATTGAGAACCATAAGGGCCCAAATAACATACACAAAGTTTTGAGAAAAGTAGATGTTTGTGAAAATCAAATTTATAGGGAAACCACCAGTTTCATAGCTTTGACTTTCCGGTTGTAAACCGTAACACATCAACTAAGATGGTGTTCAGATTTAAATTATCTGCTCTTCTTCTTCTTTTTCCTAGGCTGTATCCTGTATCTTCACGGGGCCAGTATGTTAATTTGTTAGTGGTACAGGGAGCACGATGCCCCTTCCCGTTGCCAACTCTTCTCCCCCCCCCACCCCTCCTCCTGCAACCTTTTTTGGAAATAGTTTTGGCAGATCTATCAAGGGCGCAGGATTACCTCGGTACTACTTATATCAACTTTTATGCTGTGCTACATTTTTGTCAGTTAATCTTTCTCAAAATTGCCCTGGGAACGAAGTACTCAAGACAAATCAAATGTATTAGGGCAAAATACGTGTTTTGGCAAACTCATACGCATTTTTAAGTCGTGATATCTAGAAACACGCAAGGAATAAAAGAATTGTACACACAACTTTATCGTAAGTTTTATCATCTACAAAATTTATTCAGGCTATTTTAAACGAAATTCCACTGGAGGGGAGATATGTGGAGGGAAAAGGATTTTGCCATGATTTCGGCTGGTTTGCTGAAACATGGTCGAATGCACACATGCGCTCCAATGACGAGATTTAGATTTTAAAACAGGAGGCCAGTGCATGCAACACACTAAAAAACTGGAACTACAGGGATGATAACGATCACGGATCATTAAATTCACTCGACTGCACACCTGCGTATGTCAGATATATTCTAGTGTAAAGTTCTAACGTAAACAACAGCCTGACGGAGTCAGTTCACGCTGTGGAATATACTGTACGGTATTATTGCACCAAGTGGGCGTCACCAACATGACTTCAAAGTAGTCATTTTGTTCACCATAGAGTTTTCGAATCCAGATCATTAACGTGTCACACGATGTACCATAAGATGAACATAAAATTGTCGTCTGTGTCAAAATAGACGTCATCAGATTCGTGCCGTGTATTTCCTGAGTCTCACATCGGAAGAACGGAAGCGACAAGAAATATTCGAAATGACTGCAACGGAATGCTGTTACGTCATTAATAACAACACATCTAACTTTTTTACCTGTTCCGACGCACAATCAATAAATAGAAAAGCAATTTCACTTACTGTATAGGTTTTGCCCATGGGTTAACGTGATGGATAACGACTGCTGTGAAAGAGCGAGAACTCTTGAAATGTCAGCATTTCGAGTATATGTGTGACTCATACATGTTGCACAGACTACATGTGAGCATTTCATCACGCATCGTAGCTCATCTGGATGGAAGTAGCACACATCTCAAAGACCTGCAGTTCTTACTGGGCACAATCACAGTTGTCCACACTCTCTTACTGGTAATACTCGTATGTTCTGACCTTTATGCCAAGGAAACTTCCTCGTCCACACTGAAATACGAAATTCAAATTTTGTGTTACTGATCCCCTTAAAACAAAACTAGTTACTTGCGATTCAGCTTTTCTATTGCTGTCAACTGGTACATCATAGGATAGATCATTTACGATTCTCTTGTAACACTCACTTAGCAGCTTGAGAGTAGTGGAACAAAGCAGTCACCAGCGCATTTTGCTAGTGCCAGTTGCCTAGGTAAGGGACAGGTATGCACTCAGAGGCAAATCTACTGTTCTCCTTTGATTGACAGGTCATTAACCTCTTGTTCTCCTTTGATTGACAGACTCTTAACCTATTGTTCTGCTAAAAGGATCCTTCCTTTTGATTGACAGGTCCTTAACTTATTGTTCCTCGCCTCCTCCACCTCCCCCTCACCTCTCAGGAAAGCTCCCCCCTCGCTGCTACAGGTATACTTTCAGGTCTGAGTTATTGTAATAGCCCCTCTCACTTTTATCAATTCGATTGACTACTTAATTAAATTGATGAATTAATTAACCTCTGCCGGCCGCGGTGGTCTCACGGTTCTAGGCGCGCAGTCCGGAACCGTGCGACTGCTACGGTCGCAGGTTCGAATCCTGCCTCGGGCATGGATGTGTGTGCTGTCCTTAGGTTAGTTAGATTTAAGTAGTTCTAAGTTCTAGGGGACTGATGACCACAGCAGTTGAGTCCCATAGTGCTCAGAGCCATTTGAACCATTTTTTTTGGAAACCAGATCGCGCTATGGTTGGCCCGCTAGATGGCGCTGCCATAGGTCAAATGATATCAATTGCGTTTTTTAAATAGGAATCCCAACATTTTATTGCATATTTGTGTAATACGTAAAGAAATATGAATGTTTTAGTTGGACTACTTTTTTCGTTTTGTGATAGATGGCGCTGTAATAGTCCCAAACATATGGCTCACAATTTTAGATGAACAGTTGGTAACAGGTAGGTGTTTTTAAATTAAAATGCAGAACGTGGGTACATTTGAACATTTTATTTCGGTTGTTCCAATGTGATACATGTACCTTAGTGAACTTATCATTTCTGATAACGCATGCTGTTACAGTGTGATTACCTGTAAATACCACATTAATGCAATAAATGCTCAAAATGATGTCCGTCAACCTCAATGCATTCGGCAATACGTGTAACAACAATTCCTCTCAAGAGCGAGTAGTTCACCTTCCGTAATGTTCGCACATGCATTGACAATGCGCTGATCATGTGGTCAGGCGTTGTCGGTGGGTCACTATAGCAAATATCCTTCAACTTTCCCCACAGAAAGAAATCCGGGGACGTCAGATCCGGTGAATGAGTGGGCCATGGTAGGGTGCCTTGACTACCAATCCACCTGTCATGAAATATGTTATTCAATACCACTTCAACTGCATGCGAGCCATGTGCCGGACATCCATCATGTTGGAAGTACATCGCCATTCTGTCGTGCAGTCAAACATCTTGTAGTAACATCGGTAGAACATTATGTAGGAAATTAGCATACATTGCACCATTTAGATTGCAATAGATAAAATGGGGGACCAATTATCCTTCCTCCCATAGTGCCGCACCATACGTTAACCTGCCAAGGTCACTAATGTTCCACTTGTCGCAGCCATCATGGATTTTCCGTTGCCCAATAGTGCATATTATGCCAGTTTATGTTACCACTGTTGGTGAATGACGCTTCATCACTAAATAGAACGCATGCAAAAAATCTGTCATCGTCCCGTAATTTCTCTTGTGCCCAGTGGCAGAACTGTGCACAATGTTCAAAGTCGTCGCCATGCAATTCCTGGTGCGTAGAAATATGGTACGCCAGGCGCGGTGGTCTAGCGGTTCTAGGCGCTCAGTCCGGAACCGCGCGACTGCTACGGTCGCAGGTTCGAATCCTGCCTCGGGCATGGATGTGTGTGCTGTCCTTAGGTTAGTTAGGTTTAAGTAGTTCTAAGTTCTAGGGGACTGATGATCACAGATGTTAAGTCCCATAGTGCTCAGAGCGATTTGAACCAAATATGGTACAGGTGCAATCGATGTTGATGTAGCATTCTCAACACACGTTTTTGAGATTCCCGATTCTCGCGCTATTTGTCTGCTACTGATGTGCGGATTAGCCATGACAGCAGGTAAAACACCTACTTGGGTATCATCAATTGTTGTGGTTGACGTTTCAAATGTGTCTGAACACTTCCTGTTTTCTTAAATAACGTAACTATCCGGCGAATGGTCCCGACATTGGATGATGTCATTCAGGATTCCGAGAAGCATACAAAGCACACCCCTGTTGGGCATTTTGATCACAATAGCCATACATCAACACGATATTGACCTTTTCTGCAATTGGTAAATGGTCCATTTCAACACGGGTAATGCATCACGAAGCAAATACTGTCTGCACTGGCGGAATGTTACGTGATACCATGTACTTATATGTTTGTGACTATTACAGTGCCATCTATCACAAAGTGAAAAAAGTGGTCCAACTAAAACATTCATATTTCTTTATGTACTACACGAATATGTAATAAAAATGGGGGTTCCTATTAAAAAAAAAAACGCTGTTGATATCCGTTTGACCTGTGGCAGCGCCATCTAGAGGGCCAATCATAGCGCCATCTGGTTTCCCCCTTCAAGCTAGACGAGTTTCGTTCTTTGTAGTTTTTTTCGTTTGATGCTTATTTCGTGAAATATTTGGCCCGGTCACTATCAATGGACCACCCTGTATAGAGGCTCCTATGTACTGTCACACAGGATATCTTGTGAATGAATGGAGCATTAGGATCAGCACTTACTGAATTTACCTGCCAAATTACTGATGCTGTCAGTATAGAACCACTGTCCGCCTTTTTCTTTCTGCAGACAAGACTTTCAGTCCCGAAACTATTTTGTACAGATCGCTATATTGCACTGACAGTTAAACCCTGCTAAAGTGACCTACAGATCGTCAAATATGGAAAGATTCTTACTCAGTTACACTGCTCCACAAATGAGGACGGAAGATTGAACATAAGAGCATGAAACAGACCTCCAACCCAAAAATATGTCACCGCGTACTGTGTCGATGTAGTAAACATACAATTCGTATCTTGCGCCATACAAAATCGCCCCTTTCGCATCATTCATACAGCTATCGACCACCAGACACTCGTACATATACCGTGAAGAATCGTTGTACAAAGGCCGCGTCGGTTCCCCTTGGCACAAAGGCGTCACTGTTCATGGTCCCAACTTGCTTGCTTTGCTTGTTTTCTACATCAGTCTCCAGACTCTGGGGTTACAAGATCATATGTAATTTCACACGGCTTGCCAGAATATCATACCATTTTCGTGATACTTCTCGATATCTAGTACATAGCAATAATGCGTGCTTAGCAGTATCGCTTGTGCAGTATAATTTCCAAGATATAGATCGTAAATTATTTCTCTGGGAACTCGAAACGTTAATGAGGTGGAGCTTGCTGTAAACCATCGAGTAACTAGAAAATGATCTCGCAGATAGATCATTGGAACAGATTTCTAAAGCGCTAGACCCGCAGCTCTGCATCATTGCGCCAGCAACGGTGCCTAGGTGAGCACATATTGCGACAAGTATTTCTCAGCTATCATGTGTCAAAGGGATGCCACCATCTCATCCTTGCGGGACCCGAGCTGACACCTGCATGTGGTTCAGCAGCTGATGGCCACGTCAACACTTTACGGTGCATCCTGACTCCTAGGAGCATGTGCGGTAGCGTCCTGTGCGGTCCAGTGGACAGGGTACGGTGGGCGGTGCGTGCTTCGCGATCGAAGGAGTTTTAACTGTGTGATGGGTGTTTCATGACGCTATTCCTCACGCAACCGGAATAAAAAAAAGAAATGAGATCGATATAATTACTTCTCACAAGACCTGCATCTGTCCAAACAGCAGAAAATGATGAGCAAGTGAAACCCAAGCCCCACAAACTCTTTTATTTTATAAAAACCAATATACCCTTGAATTTCCCTTCATGAGATCCTTCCTCTGCACTGCAGAGCCGCTAATTTCCAGGTAGCAGATGGAAGGGAGAGAGTGAAGGGGGCGAGGGGGACGGTGATGGGGTGGCGGGGGTGGTGATCGATTTCTTGAAAAACTCTTTAAATAAATAAATAAACTTTTCAATAATAATAAAAAAATAAATAAACTCGAGGACACTATTGGCAAGATCCCATGGAGGAATACAGCCATATTATTGCATGATTTTAACGCCCAGTTAGGGAAAGAGCTGAAGTATAAGTAAATAGTGCGGGAATACCCAGCTCACATGCACACTAACAGAAATGGAGAATGGCTTGTGGGACTCTGTAAACCATTTAACCTAGTAATGAAATCAACAACCTTTAAGCATCTACCAAGAAAGCAGATGGCATGGACTTCATCCAATAAACTTCTAGGAGAGTTTCAAAAAGATCATGTGGTCATTTCAAGAAAGTCCTGTAGAGAAGTCCAGAATGTGAGAGTGTTAAGAAAGGTTAACTTGGACTCACACCACTACCTCTCCGATTTCTATCTAGGAATACAAGAAAGTCTCAAACTCCCAAACTCACCAAGTTTGACTTTGAAACACTGAAAACCTGCAATATGCTTACAGAGAGAATGCAAACACTAGATCATGAAAGCAACAACTGGGACCAATTACCTGCGACCAAGCGATCACAAAGAGACAAGCAGCTTGGCTAAGATGGAGCTCACAGAAGTCCAAAACAAATAAGGAGAAGTTCATAGAACAGCCCTGGCTAACTGCCAAAACCATCAAGCACGTTAAACATCAGTACACTCAGGACCAATTGACTAAAGTAGATGAAGATATCAAGGAGAAAACACTAGAAACTTTTACCAGACTTTCAAGCGAAACATTAGAAGCTATGCCCCACCCAGCTTACACTTCAGAGGACCAGATGGAAACATAGCCTATAATGACAAAGACAACTGCCACATATTGGCCAAATATTTTGTCATATATTTTGAGAATCTCCTCAACTGTGAGTCCCCTAAAACCTCCTTTATCTATTGAGACAGTCCCAGACAACCAAACTCTCGCCCTCCAACAGAAGAAGAAGTGAAAAACATCATTCAGTCCCTGAAGAGTAACAAAGCACCAGGAGAAGACGCTATAGTTGCAGAGCTGTGGAAGCAGACTGGAGACAAAGCAATTAGCAAGTTGACCGAGATCCTATGGAACACAGAGTGGCGAAAAGAAATGGAAGATCAAAATATACCGAGCGGTATTTACCTGGACACAAATGGAAGGGACTGGTAGTAGACTGTTTAGCTTTCACAGATGATCTGGCACTTATAGCAAGCTGAGTGGAAGTAGCAGTAAAGCAGCTCAATATGCCTAAACTCCAAGCTGCCAAGGTAGGACTTCAATTGTCACTAGAAAAGACAAAATTCCTCACCAACATCAGTGATACTCCCAGTGTTCTCCCCACCAACATCAGTCATGGTAGTGTGATGTTGTCGACAAAGTGGTTACGCGAGGGAACCTGTTCCGAGTTGGAGTGGCATCGGATCCATATTTCACTAAGTGTACTCTATAACACATCCTGGAACACCGTTCTGTGTGCGTCAATCAAAAGAAAATGTGGGTGTGGCTTCGCAAAAGAATGGCCCATATTACCTGCACAGCACCTTTATCAATACCGATAAAAATTTATTACAACCAGACTGGCACTGCTAAACGACTGCAAAGCTATTAAAAAAGAAGTCACAACAGAAACATAAAGAATTTATCTGCAATTTTTTGCAACTCTTTCAGGTAGATTGAGGGTTTATACAAGAGATTTTCTCTTACTCTTCGAGGAAATCCTTATTGTTTTCTCTCAAGAAAAATTTCCACCAGCTCCGATAGAGAGTCTTTGCGCTGTGTTTCTTCCCAACATGTTTCAGTTATTTCTTTAAGGGGAGTGGCAACTGTTTCTTTTAGAAGCGTTTTCTTTTCAGTGTCTTCCAGACTAATTTGGCATAACGTCTCTTCTTCCCATAATGAAATTACTTAATTTTCCTAGAGCAGATTTGTTTATTTTTCTTTCAATGGAGAGGTTATTTTATTCACGTAGATGAAGAAGTTATTTCGAAGTTCTTCGTGAATAAGCTCGTCTTCTACTACGATGAGTAACTTAAAAGAGTCTGGAAGACACCTCAGGAAAATTTCTGCGCTCGGGACTGGGCGTGTGTGTTGTCCTCACCATCATTTCGTCATCATCAACGCGCAAGTCGCCGAAGTGGCGTCAACTAAAAAGATCTGCACCAGGCAGCGGAAAATCCCCAATCCCCGCCAGTACTGCCATACGCACTATAATTTTTGTTGTTGTTGTAGATATTTACTGAAGAATGTCGCTTTCCTTTAAGAACAAAAAGTGACTGGTAAACAGCAAGAGACTTGACCTTTTGCAGAAGGATCTCGTGTAACTACCCAACAACGTTAAGTTTTATTCGTTACACTTCCAAATATGTAAGTGAACACAGAACATAAGAAACTTATATGGAATGCAATATCTGCCCTATTTAACGTACCAAACAACAACTTTGGCTGAAGAGGTCACCACACAGACGAGATAATAAAACGTCAGAAGCTATAAAACAGTTTCCCGACACAGAAGAAACGAATGCTGCAGGTTTTGCTGAAAAAGCAATAATCTTCAGCACTGTCGTCTTTTGAAGAAAAATTAATTACATTTACGTAATATCTGTGTATTAGAAAGTCGAGTGACGTGTACGAAAGTGCTAATCATTAGACGTGTCAAGAAAAGTGGCAGTCATAATAAGAACAGGCAGCAGCATAAGTACCTACATGCTTCTTATACATGAAACACTGTGTTTACGTTATACTGCTTTCAGCGGAGTAAGCTACAGTTATTCAATATACGAAAGTATTTCTTAACTGAATGAGCTGTTCACTGTATCAGCGAGATTTGGCTCTTTTTACATTTATTTCGCGATCATTCATGTCTTAGTTACGCAGAAATACAATCAAAATCAAACATTAATTTCTCAAAGTTAGGGGGTGTTTATCTTGGTCAGACTGTGGAGCTACTGTGTTGCAACAAAACAATCAGAGAATAATAAATAACTCGTGGCGGAAAAAATAATCTTGCAGCAAAGGCCATTAAATGTTTGCTGTCAGTCGTCTACATCGATTATATTTTTTTTTTAATTCGTATGATTATATCATAATCAGAAATAAGACAGACAATAAATAAGTGGACTACCAATTTGAAAACAACTACGTCTTTATCCAGTATATTGAGAGAAATGGTCCTGCAGTTTTATCCAGTTATTGTCGTTTCGCCACTTATGAAGAAAAAAGTTCGATAATCGAAACTGAATTTTGAACACGGCTTCATTCTCACAAACACAAAGTTACGTTCACGTATGTTATCATGTTTTGTTAGTTTGCTGCGGGTGACGTTAATCAGATTTATATGAAGTTTCTCACCTTCATAAGTCTTTCACCCTGCATTCAACACGAAACATTTTCTCGGAGACAGTTACTGTCGTTCCGCCACTTGTGAAGAAAAAACGTTCGATAATCGAAACTATTTTGAACATGGCTTCATTCTCACTAACACATAGTTACGTACACGTATGTTACCATGTTTTCTTAGTTTGCTATGGGTGACTTTAACCAGATTTATCTGAAATTTCTCACCCTCGTCAATGTTTCAGCCTGCATTCAACACGAAACATTTTCTTGGAGACGTACATGATATCGCGTTGTACTTATTCCACGTCCTGCGCGTCTCTACATATTCGGAATAGCCACAACAGAGACAAAGTATCTCATGTCTCGGAATAACGTATTCTTTATGCATAAACAGAGATGCCGATGAGGTGGATTACGAATGGAACTCTATATCAAATAAGCAGTAGTGAATCAACAGCTATTTAGACGGTGTTTGCTTATACGGCGTAGGTCCCACAACTCTCTTGCCTGACTACATTCAATGGTACTATGTTTCAACCTAACCACTCTTTATGTCAATATACTTTTCACACCTCTATGCCTTTCAAAAAATAATCTTATACTGTGTTGGCAAAATGTCCCATTACAGCAGCTTTCACTTTATTATCATCAAATTTCTTCTTCGAAGAAATGGCTCAAATGGCTCTGAGCACTATGGGACTTGACATCCGAGGCCATCAGTCCGCTAGAACTTAGAACTACTTAAACCTAACTAACGTAAAGACATCACACACATCCATGCCCGATGCAGGATTTTAACCTACGACCGTAGCGGTCGCGCGATTCCAGACTGTAGAGCCTAGAACCGCTCGGCCACAACAGATGGCCTTCTTCGAAGAACGTTCTTTAGTTTGGAGAAGAGGAGTAGTCACTGTTGGCTAGATCTGGACTACAGGTGGATGGTCAGTCTCGTAGAAGCCACATTCCTTTACTGCAGCCTTCGCAACTGCCCCTGTGCGCACTGGCGCAGTGCCGTGGAGAAGACGAATACCGTGTCACGACCTTCATCACCCCTGTAGTATGACGGACTCGCGTTATTTGTGCAGAAGTGAAGCATAGTACTGTGCGTTCACAGTGGTATCCCTTTCTTTGAAATGAACTAAAAGAATTCCTCTGGAATCACAGAAGATTGTTCCGTGACCTTCTTTGTGGACTGAGTAGCCTTCGCCTTTCTTTGAGGAGCATCATCTGGTTTATGCCATTCAAGAGATTCTCTTTGGGACAGAGGATCGTAATAAAAAACCATAGATTCATCCCGTGTAACATACATTCCAGAACTTCTTTCTGGTTGCCACGGCACAGCTCCGAAAACTCGGTGCACGAGTCACGCACTGTTCCTTCTGCACTGCAAAGAGAAGTCTGGGCATCCGACTTGCACTAACCTTTTTCATGTGCAAATGACCATGCACGACCCGGAAAACGCTTGTTTTAGATAACTCTAACCTTGCTGCAATGTCCTTAACTTTCAACCGCCTGTCGCTCAGAACTTCACTTTCAGAAATACCTATAGTTTTCTCAGTCGCCATCTCAGCTGGCCGACCAAGCTTTTTTTTATTATATGTCGCCTCCCCATAGGGAGGGGGCGGACTGGCAGCAGTGTAATACGCCGCTCTGCAGCCTACAGATAAAGTTAAAAACATAATGAGGAGACATAACAATAAAAAGAGGTGATAAAACGGTGACTGTTTAAAACTGGTGCCATACATGGCGAAAAAGTTGTGAAGAAATAAAAAACAAAGAGGTCAGTGATGCTCATTAAAAACACTTAGGAAATAGACAGGCACAATTAAGGAACACGGCGACAGTCTGGTTCTGTTCGCAGCACTTTCAAAAGGGACGCACAACACTGAACACTGCACTATGGCATATGGGCATGGGGTGGGGGGGGGGGGGGAGGACCCGGGCAGATTGGGGGGGATCAGCAACGCTCTCTCTGCCTAGGCGAAACTGTTTAGACCATTCCTTCACTGTGAAGTATGATGGGGAAAAATCACCATAATACCATCCAAGTGGACACAGCCAGTGGAAACCCGAGGAACTTTATCCCTGCACGGTACTCCATTTTATCCATTGCACCACCGAAGCAAGCAACACGTTACTGAAAGGAGTGTCACCATACGCCCGAGGCTAGCAGCGGACTGCAGTTTGTGTGAGCATCTACTGGCAGATGTCGCTAGCTCCCCTTCGCGGTCGTATTCAAGGGGAGGCCGGAAACTAATGGAACCTAATTCTAGGTGGCCTTCGATACTTGTATTATCTGTAACTGCCAATGGGGTACACTATTACATACACGTAAGATAGTTCTTCTTTAAAATACTTTGAGCAGCACATGAGCCCATTATAACCCTGAAAATTAATTTTAAAAGTGCATGGCAAATACAACTCTTCTTCCGCCATTTTTCCCCGTCATTTGAGGCTTTAATGAAACAAATTGGTTACACATTTACCATTCAAAGTATTTTCCGTCTCTGGTCACTACTTTCTCCCATCTTTTCGGCAGTGAACGAATCCCGCATCGAAAAAATTGTGCATCTTTTGAAGCGATCCACGAATTGATCCAATTTGTGACTTCTTCATGAGATCGGAAGTGTTGGTCAGCCAGGCCATGCACCATTGATCTAAACAGGTGATAGAGAGAGCAATGTCTGGCGAATACGGCGGGTGGGGTAGGACTTCCCATTTTAACGTTTCCAAGTACGTTTTGACCTCTTTTGCAATGTGGGGTCGATCGTTGTCGTGCTGCAAAATCACTTTATCGAGTTCTCGCTGTTTTGCGGCCGTTTGTCTTTTAATGCTCTGCTCAAACGCATTAATTGCGTTCTATAACGAGCACCTGTGATTGTGTCACTCGGTTCTAACACGTCATAGTACACGACGCCGAGCTGGTCCCACCAATGCAGAGCATGATCTTCGAGACGTGAATATTCGGTTTGGCCGTCGACGTGGAAGCATTGCCAGGATACCCCATTGATTTGCGTTTAGGGTTATCATAATTAACCCATTTTTCGTCCCCGGTCGCAATACGATGCAGAAATTCCTTCCATTTTTGCCTCTGAAGCAACTGTTCACAAACACACAAACGCCATTCAACGTCTCTCGGTTTCAGCTCACACGGGACCCAAGTTCCTTCTTTCTGAATCGTGCCACTAGCCTTGAGACGTTTTGAAATGGCTTACTGTGTCACTCCCACTAATCGTGCCAATTCTTCTTGAGTTTGACGCGAGTCTTCACTCAGCAATGTCTCCAATTTTGCATCTTCGAAAACATTCTCTCTTCCACCAATATGCCGGTCTACGACAATAAAACCCACCGTTCTTGAAGCGTTGAAACCACTCACAAGACGTTCTTTCGCTAAAAGCGTCCTTACCATAAGTACTTGAGAGCATTCGATGATACTCAACCGTTGTTTTCTTCATACTGAAACAAAACAGTAACACCTCCCGCAAATGACGAGAATTAGGCTCGTAAACTGACATTTTCAATCAAGAACGACTTTATAATGCAGACACAAATCGACTTATGTTTGAATGAGGTTATGTTGACCGTGGTCCAAGCCAACTGCCTGGCGTCTGCGATCGCTAAGCTTAGCAGACGTTACTCAGCCCAGCTCTGCATAAAACCGTAAGAGTGACAGGTCTGACTCAGACGCCGTCTTTCGGTTTCCCAGTTCCGAACGCATCGAGACTGGGATGACAGGGGCGCTGTTGCACGGACCCGGATGGTGAAGGAAATGGTGGAGCAAGAGCGGTTGATCTTGACCATCCAAAGTAGACGGTGATGACATTACAAAGAAAGGAAACAAAAATAAATACTGAAACACTATCTAATTCAACACGCATAAATGATTTTGGTGATTGGCCCGACCTGCCGATAGCCCACAGATATTCACACATGTAAGGCAGGCATGACCCTAGGGAGGAACAAGCACTTTCCTTCTAGTGGCGTATACGTTCATCACAAATAGTGCTGCCCTGTTTGGGGTAAAATTGTACACTTTGATTTGAAACTTTGGGTCGGATAGTGTAATAATTACTTAAACGGAATATTGGATGTCCATTATTTTCTGCCAACCACTGTGAAAACTTTCCGAGGCAAATTATCTCATTCAAAGTGCTTTGTCAGCATTACTGAATATTACAAAGTCGGTATCCCATCCGCACAGTTTGTCATATGAGCGATTCGATGTATTGTACTATCAGTGAACGACGCCAGTATTCGGTGTCTTTTTCCGGATTTCTTCTGAATTGTTGCTAGCATCCAGAACATAGAACATTAATTTCTATTTTCAATACCTCCACAATATGTACTTAAAGCTTCCGGGCTGATAGGCCGTGATCGAAGTATAAAACTCTCCCCTGACGTTTCGACTGCGGGAGACATCCTCCGAGATACAGCGGCGAACTGCTAAGAGAACTCGAGGAAGCGCTGATTATATAGGCAGTACAGAGGGCGCCACTGTCGATCACGTGGCGTCGGCTATGAGATTGTGTCTGGTAATGCCAACATTCTCGATTGAAAGTAATCGATCGTCACGCTTGCGGTGCAACGCTGACATCCAAGCTGTACCTCCGAGAATGTCTCCCGCAGTCGGAGACGAAACGTCAGGGGAGAGTTTTATACTTCTACCACGACCTATCAGCCCGGAAGTTTTAAGTGAAGACAATACTGGCAGTGAAACCTTACATTGTATGATCCCCTAGAGTAGTTCGTGTTTTTCCAAGTAATGCTGTAATTATTCTATCTGCTTCCTTCCGGTCGTTACTGAGAACGTCAAGGATTCGTGTGATGTTTTCCCTCGCCAAGGTCATATCTATAGACTTGTTAGATAGTTGCACATGAACTACTGGTTCCAAAACTGCTGGGCACTCGGTTATTGTTTGTAAAGCTAAGATCAACACTGGTTTGGCTGAATGTAACTCATACACAGATACTCTCGTTGCATAATATCCGTCTGTAGAATTTTTTTTTCCAGCTCCCACGATGTTGAGAAAATAGTCTGATGGTTTCATATTTCTCAGGCCATCTCGTCTTATACATTCGTGATAAATTCGAATCATATTTACAGCGTGTAGTCGATTCTCTAAAAATGTTTATAGTGTCTTTTACAATGGCAACAATATTCCTAATTTTCGGCACTGTGTTTGTATCTTAACCCATTTTGTAAAGCCTCGCCGCCAATTTTGTAAAGGCCTCGTCGCTACTGCTGTGGAGATCGAGCTTGTGAGTTGGTGAAACGGCTTCTGGTGCAATACAACGCTAAGACAATTTCTCCCTGCCACTATTACACAGCTATGCGCCAGGGCCAGGTAGCAGGATACGTTCTACAACACCCTAACAAATTAGTAACGAAGTGACACAAATGAGTTGAAAAGGTTGATTTATCTTTGTGACTTGTTGAACAGTGAAGTCTGCAACACTGCTTGTAATATAACACAAAAAGACCCTCAATGGCTAAATGCAAATAATTATAGGTAACCTTCACAGTACATAGCAAATGCAATTACAACAACAGTCTCGGTTCAAATGGCTGTGAGCACTATGGGACTTAACATCTGAGGTCATCAGTCCCCTAGAACTTAGAACTACTTAAACCTAAGGATTCGAACCTGCGACCATAGCAGTCACGCGGTTCCGGACTGAAGCGCCTAGAACCGCATGGCCACCGCGGCCGGCTACAAAACACTGTTCGCTAAGAGTTCACTAAACGACGTTCCCTGACTAAGTCGGGACTGGACGATGATCTGTAACCAACTGGGCGAGAGCTGCTCGGCTCGCATCTTTGCGCCTGTGGTGATTTTGCCCTGACTGTGTCTTGTTCAGACGACACAGCAAGCCACAAGATTGAGTTTGTGGCTTGACCGAAGAAAGTGTGAGGATCGATAATGTTCTGTCTTAAAATGGATTGCCCACCATTGTAGAACATCCATCGAAGCAAAATCCTACACAGTCTCCAGCGTTGCACAGTTAATGTTCCCCCATGGTGGACGCCACAGGTTCCTTGAAATGAGGCTGGATTCCCGGTTCGAAGTGTGCCTCGTGTCGAATCGCGACCAGCACAAAAAGTCTTGCGCCATTCCACAACGGCACATTCTCCATTCCCTGGTGGATGTCTACTGGTGTTCGTCCTTCAGCAGTCACGAACAGAATAACAAAAGGTTGGTGCTTTTGGACACATTTGGTAATAACGTCGTCGTATTTCAGGTTTCCTCATTTACAACACGAGTGTCGGGAAGACACGAATGTCACACTAACCCCTTACCAACATGTTGGTGCTTGTATACTCTCATCCGAGTCGCGCGATGTTGCATATACGCTGCAGCAGCTCCTCAAACGGAAACTTTTTAAGCGGCCCTTACACTACCTGATGAAAATGACTTACAAGTTTGTGGCGCCCTCCATCGGTCATGCTGGAATTCAGTATGGTGTTGGCCCACCCTTAGCCTTGATGACAGCTTCCACTCTCACAGGCATACGTTCAATCAGGTCATGGAAGGCTTCTTGGGGAATGGCAACCCATTTTTCACGGAGTGCTGCACTGAGGAAAGGTATCGGTGTTGGTCGGTAAGACCTGGTACGAAGTTGGCGTTCCAAAACATCCCAAAGCTGTTCTATAGAATTCAGGTGAGGACTCTGTGCAGGGCGGTCCATTACAGGGATGTTATTGTCGTGTAACCACTCCGCCACAGGCCATGCATTATGAACAGGTGCTCGATGGTGTTGAAAGATGCAATCGCTATTCCCAAATTGCTCTTCAACAGTGGGAAGCAAGAAGCTGCTTAAAACATCAATATAGGCCTGTGCTGTGGTAGTGCCACGCAAAACAACAAGGGGTGCTAGCCCCCTCCACGAAACACATGACCACGCCATAACACCACCACATTCAAATTTTAACGTTCCACTACACACGCTGGCAGATCAAGTTCACTGTGCATTCGCCATACCCACACCCTGCCTTCGGATCGCCACATTGTGTAGTGTGATTCGTCACTACACACAAAGTTTTTCCACTGTTCAATCGTCCAATGTTCACGCTCCTTACACCAAGCGAGACTACGTTTGGCATTTACCGGCGTGATGTGTGACTTATGAGCAGCCGCTCGACCACGAAATGCAAGTTTTCTCACCTCCCACCTAACTGTCATAGTACTTGCAGTGAATCCTGATGCAGTTTGAAATTCCTGTGTGACGCTCTGGATAGATGCCTGCCTATAAGACATTACGACCATCTTCAACCGTCGGCGGTCTCTGTTAGTCAACAGACGAGGTCGGCCTGTACGATTTTGTGCTATACTTGTCCCTCCACGTTTCCACTTTACTATCACATCGGAAACAGTGGATCTGTGGATGTTTAGTATTGTGGAAATCTCGCATACAGACGTATGACACATGTTACACCCATACACCTGACTGCGATCAAAGTTCGTGAGTTCCGCTTTCTTATTCTCTCACAATGTCTAATGACTACTGAGGTCGCTGATGTGGAGTACCTGGCAGTAGGTGGCAGCACAATGCCCCTAACATGAAAAAGTATGTTTTTGGGGGTGTCAGGATACTATTAAAAACATTCGTGGTGAGGTCTTATAGTACCAAACTACTTAGGTCATCGGTCCCTAAGCCTACATACTACTTAAATCAACTTACGCTATGGACAACACACATACCAAGGCCCGCGTGCGGACTCGAACCACGGACGGCGGTAGCCGCACGGACCGTGACAATGCGCGCAGACATCGCGCAGCATTCTTTTGATCACATAGCGTGTATACTAATTTTCCGCGCAATAACAATGGCTATGCCACTGATGACAGTGCCTCTAAATCAGAGTTATTAAACACGGTTTTCAGAAACTCGTTCACCAAATGGGGCGAAGTAAATCTTCCAGAATTCGAATCCAGAACACCTGCCAACATGAGTTTCTTAGAAGTAGATATCATCAGTGTAGTGAAGCATCTTAAATCACTTAATAAAGGCAAGGTATCCGGTCCAAATTGCATACCAGTCGGATTCCTTTCAGCAACAGTTCCGCATCTAACAATGATACACAAACGCTCGCTCATTGAAAAATCTGTACCTAAAGACTGGAAAGTCGTACAATTCACATCGAGAAAGGAAACATGAGTAATCCGTTGAATAACAGACCCCTATCACTAACGTCCATTTGCAGTAGGTTTTTGGAACGTACTCTGTGTTCAAACATAATGAATTATGTCGAAGAAAACGATTTACTGACTAATAGCACGGATTCAGGAAACATCGTTCTTGTGAAACACAACTAGCTCTCTGTTCTCATGAAGTAATGAGTGCTGTCGACAGGGGTTGTTAAACTGATTCCGTATTTTTATATTTCCAGAAGGCTTTCGGCACCGTTCCTCACAAGTGTCTTCTAATCAACTCGCGTGCCTATGAAGTATCGTGTCAGTTGTGCGGCTGGATTCGTGTGTTCCTGTTGGGCAAGTCACAGTTCATAGTAACTGATGTAAAATCATCTAGTAAAATAGAAGTAATGTATGGTGTTTCCCAAGGAAGTGTTTAGGCCCTCCTACATTGTTTGCAGAAAATACTGACATTTACCGTCTTGTAAGTCAAAAGATGACCAAAAGGAATTCGATAAAATATCTGTATGGTGCAAAAAGTGGCAGTTGAGCCCGAATAAAGAGAAGTGTGAAGTTATTCATATGAGTACTAAAAGAAATCCGCTAAATCTCGGTTACGCTATGAATCACACGAATCTAAAGGCTGTAAACTCAACTAAATTCTTGGGGATTACAGTTACGAATAACTTCAGTTGGAATGGTCATATAGATAATGCTGTGGGTAAAGCAAACTGAAGACTGCGATTTATTGATAGAGAATGTAGAAAATGCAACAGATCGACTAAAGAGACTGCGTACACCTTGCTTGTGCGCCCTCTTCTGGAGTACTGATGAGCGGTATGTGATCCGCATCAGGTGGGACTGACGCAGGACATCGAAAACGTTCAAAGAAGGGCAGCTCGTTTTTTATTGTTGCGAAATAGGGGAGAGAGTGCAGCGCACATGATGCCCGAATTAGGGTGACAGTAATTAAAAGGCGCTTTCCGTTGCGGTAGAATCTTCTCGTGAAATTTCGATCACCAACATTCTCCTCCGAATGCGAAAATATTTTGTTGGCACCCACCCACATAGCGACAAATCATAATCGTGATCAGAGCTCGCACAGTGCTCGTTTTTCCTGTGCGCTGTTAGACAGTGGAACCGTACAGAAATAGCTCGAAGGTGGTTCGATGAACCCTCTGCCACGAACTTAATTGCGAAGTGCAGAGTAATCATGTAGATGTAGATGTAGACAAGTGGGATGTTTCTCGTTCTTGTTGATGTCGGCTAACCACAATAGAGCACATACTCTGAGACAAGAAATCAATGTGAGCTCGTAGCAGACCGTTCACTATGCTATCATTAAAACTTGTTGAGGTACGACTGTGCAAACAAATGTCGGCTATGAATAATGTGGTATGCTGAGTTTTCTATTTTGTCTTTGACACATTTCCTAGTTCCTGGTAACACCTCTTCTCGTGCGACTACTTTTAAAATCCACATACTCAACAGGAATAAGTCTTTAATAGCCCAGAACCACATGAATCATGTGTAAAGGTTGCTTTTTATGAGAATAAACAAAGGGTTTTGCAAAAGTTTATTTCTTTATTACGCAAGTCTGCAACAAACAAAGGAAAAATAAAATTTGACATCTCTTTCGCGAGCATGTTTAGCTATCGGTGTAACGAACTGTCAGCTAAAAATTTAAAGTTGCGGCACTGAGTCAAGCAAAAACGAATTTCGAATCTTTGGACTTTATAAATACTGGTCTTTATAAATGGATGGAAGAATTTGGCCATAATTTCTGTAAACATACAGGTCGACAGAGGGCTACTGCAATCGACGTTGCTATTTACAAAACAGTACATTACTCGAATTCATATATTATATTTTGAGCTCATGTCAAAAATCTGTACGACTAATACGTAGGTTTTAGTCATGTTCGCTACGAGATTGTTTTTCCCGCCACGTATATTTACTCTTTGATTGTTTTCCCGCAACGTATTAATTATTCTCAGTTTTCCCGCAAGGAATAACTGCTCTTTGAATGGTGTATGTATACAAGTAGCTGTCACATCGCAAGACTTGTCTATTTTGCTCCGCCTTCGACAGTTACATACAAGGCGAATTCGAAACTTCCAGTATTCTATAAAGGACTTCTGTAACAGAAGATTTTATTTTCTGTTTCCACCGTCCAGCAGAAATCTACTCGGCATGAAGGTAAGAGATACTCCTCTTTTGTAGCCCAGGATGAGACTGACGTATTATCATTAGCGGCTGTGCTTACAGGTACTTCCAAAAATTTCTCATGTTTCTGTTCTTCGAGGGTGTTAAGTTTGTTGGATTTATTTTAGACATTTTTTACATGAAAAAATTATGCGGCGCATTGTACGCATTGTCGATTGAAAGTAATCGATCGTCACGCTTGCGGAGCAACGCTGACATCCAAGCTGTACCTCCGAGGATTCCTCCTGTAGTCGGAGACGAAACATCAGGGGAGAGTTTTATACTTAGACCACTGTTTCATTACAGGGCAGGGAGGAGTGTGCAGAGCACAATACATTTTCTTTCTTTGGTAAGCATTTTTCTCTGTTTTACACTTTTGGAATTTTAGTTTTTCATGTTAATTTTAAAATGACCTTTCTCATGTATGACATGTACTAACTCGTTTTTTCCTCACAGCGGGTAACTTGTGCGTGTGGGTGCAACATTACTGTCCCATTGAGTACATTTTTGGAGAAAGGGACATCTGTTGCACAACAGGGCAGGGAGGAGGGTGCGGTGCATGATACATTTTCTTTCTTTGGTAAGCATTTTTTTCTGTTTTATACTTTTGGAATTTTAGTGTTTCATGTTGATTTTAAAATGACCTTTTTCATGTTTGAAATGTACTAACTGGATTTTTCCTCACAGCAGGTCAACTTGTGTGTGTGTTTGCACATTACGCTCCCATTGAGTACATTTTTGGAGAAAGGGATATCAGTTGCACCACAGGGAAGGGAGGAGGGTGCGGTGCACGATACATTTTCTTTCTTTGGTAAACATTTTTTTCTGTTTTATACATTAGGAATTTTTGTTTTTCATGTTGATTTTAAAATGACCTTTTTCATGTTTGAAATGTACTAACTCGTTTTTTCCTCACAATAGGTCAACTTGTGTGTGGTTGCAATATTACGCTCCCATGGGGTACATTTTTGGAGAGAGGGACATCAGTTGCACCCCAGGGCAGGGGGGAGGGTTCGGAGCACATTTTATTTTCTTTCTTCGGTAAGCATTTTTTTGTGTTTGATACTTTTGGAATTTTGGTTTTTCATGTTGGTTTCAAAATGACCTTTTTCATGTTTGAAATGTACTAACTCGTGTTTTCCTCACATCACGTCAACTTGTGTGTGGTTGCAACATTACGCTCCCATGATTACATTTTTGGAGAGAGGGACATCAGTTGCACCACAGGGCGGGAGGAGGGTGCAGAGCACGATACATTTTCTTTCTTCGGTAAGCATTTTTTTGTCTTTGATACTTTTGGAATTTTGGTTTCTCATGTTGATTTTAAAATGACCTTTTTCATGTTTGAAATGTACCAACTCATTTTTTCCTCACAGCAGGTCAACTTGTGGGTGGTTGTAACATTACGGTCCCATTGAGTACATTTTGGGAGAAAGAGACATCTGTTGCACCACAGGGCAGGAAAGAGGATGCGGAGCACGATACACTTTCCTTCTTTGGTAAGCTTTTTTCTCGGTTTAACACTTTTGGAATTTTGGTTTTTCATGTTGATTATAAAATGACCCCTTTCATGTTTGAAATGTACCAACTCATTTTTTCCTCACAGCAGGTCAACTTGTGGGTGGTTGCAACATTACGGTCCCATTGAGTACATTTTTGGAGAAAGGGACATCAGTTGCACCACAGAGCGGGAGGAGGGCGCAAAGCACGATACATTTTCTTTGTTCGGTAAGCATTTTTTTGTATTTGATAATTTTGGAATTTTGGTTTTTCATGTTGATTTTAAAATGACCTTTTTCATGTTTGAAATGTACTAACTCGTTTTTTCATCACAGCAAGTCAACTTGTGTGTGGTTGCAACATTACGTTCACATTGAGTACATTTTTGGAGGAAGTGACATCAATTGCACCTCAGGGTGGGAGGAGGGTGCGGAGCATGATACATTTTCTTTCTTCGGTAAGCATTTTCTTGTGTTTGATACTTTTGGTTTTTCATGTTGATTTTAAAATGACCTTCACCATGTTTGAAATGTACTAACTCGTTTTTTCCTCACACCAGGCCAGCTTGTGTGTGTGGTTGCAACATAATGCTCCTATTGAGTACATTTTTGGAGGAAGGGACATCAGTTGCACCACAGGGCGGGAGGAGGGTGCAGAGCACGATACATTTTCTTTCTTCGGTAAGCATTTTTTTGTGTTTGATACTTTTGGAATTTTGGTTTTTCATGTTGATTTTAAAATGACCTTTTTCATGCTTGAAATGTACCAACTCATTTTTTCCTCAAAGCAGGTCAACTTGTGGGTGGTTGCAACATTACGGTCCCATTGAGTACATTTTAGGAGAAAGAGACATCTGTTGCACCACAGGGCAGGGAAGAGGATACGGAGCACGATACATTTTCCTTCTTTGGTAAGCTTTTCTCTCGGTTTAACACTTTTGGAATTTTGGTTTTTCGTGTTGATTTTAAAATGACCTTTTTCATGTTTGAAATGTACCAACTAATTTTTTTGCTCACAGCAGGTCAACTTGTGTGTGGTTGCAACATTACGTTCCCATTGAGTACATTTTTGGAGAAAGGGACATCAGTTGCACCACAGGGCGGGAGGAGGGTGCCTAGCACGATACATTTTCTTTCTTCGGTAAGCATTTTTTTGTGTATGATAATTTTGGAATTTTGGTTTTTCATGTTGATTTTAAAATGACCTTTTTCATGTTTGAAATGCACTAACTAGTTTTTTCATCACAGCAAGTCAACTTGTGTGTTGTTGCAACATTACGTTCCCATTGAGTACATTTTTGGAGGAAGGGACATCAGTTGCACCACAGGGTGGGAGGAGGGTGCTGAGAACGATACATTTTCTTTCTTCGGTAAGCATTTTCTTGTGTTTGATACGTTTGGAATTTTGGTTTTTCATGTTAATTTTAAAATGACCTTTTTAATGTTAGAAATGTACCAACTCATTTTTTCCTCACAGCAGGTCAACTTGTGAGTGGTTGCAACATTACGGTCCCATTGAGTACATTTTTGGACAGAGGGACATCAGTTGCACCACAGGGCGGGAGGAGGGTGCCTAGCACGATACATTTTCTTTCGTCGGTAAGCATATTTTTGTGTTTGATACTTTTGGAATTTTGGTTTTTTCATGTTGATTTTAAAATTACTTTTTTCATGTTTGAATTGTACTAACTCGTTTTTTCCTCACAGCAGGTCAACTTGTGTGTGGTTGCAACATTATGGTCCCATTGACTACATTTTTGGGAAAAATGACATCAGTTGCACCACAGGGCGGGAGGAGGGTGCACAGCACGAATCATTTACTTTCTTCAGTAACCATTTTTTTGTATTTGATACTTTTGGAATTTTCATTCTACATGTTGATTTTAAAATGACCTTCATCATGTTTGAAATGTACTAACTCGTTTTTTCCTCACAGCAGGTCAACTTGTGTGTGGTTGCAACATTATGGTCCCATTGAGTACGTTTTTGGAGAAACGGACATCAGTTGCACCACAAGGCAGGAGGAGGGTGCGGGGCATGATACATTTTCTCTCTTCGTTAAGCATATTTTTGTTTTTGATTCTTTTGGAATTTTGGATTTTCATATTGATTTTAAAATGACCTTTTTCATGTTTGAAATGTACTAACTCGTTTTTTCCTTACAGCAGGTCAACTTGTGTGTGGTTGCAACATTACGGTCCCATTGAGTACATTTTTGGGGAAAGGGACATCAGTTGCAGCAAAGGGCCGGTGGGAGGGTGCGGAGCACAATACATTTTCTTTCTTTGGTAAGCATTTTTTTCAGTTTTACACTTTTGGAATTTTAGTTCTTTATGTTGATTTTAAAACGACCTTCTTCATGTTTGAAATGTGCTAACTCGTTTTTTCCTCACAGCAGGTCAACTTGTATGTGTGGTTGCAACATTACGCTCCCATTGAGTACATTTTTGGAGAAAGGGACATCAGTTGCACCACAGGGCGCGAGGAGGGTGCCTAGCACGAAACATTTTCTTTCTTCGGTAAGCATTTCTTGTGTTTGATGCTATTGGAATTTTGGTTTTTCATGTTGATTTTAAAATGACCTTTTTCATGTTTGAAAATTACTAACTCGTTTTTTCCTCACAGCAGGTCAAACTGTGTGTGATTACAACATTACGGTCCCATTGAGTACATTTGTGGAGAAAGGGACATCAGTTGCAGCACAGGGCGGGAGGAGGGTGCCTAGCACGATACATTTTCTTTATTTGGTAAGCATTTTTTTTGTTCCATCCTTTTGGAATTTTAGTTTTTCATATTGATTTTAAAATGACCTTTCTCATGTTTGAAAGGTACTAACTCGTATTTTCCTGACAGCAGTTCAACTTATGTGTGGTTGCAACATTACAGTATCATTGAGTACATTTTTGGAGAAAGGGACATCAGTTGCACCACAGGGCGGGAGGATGGTGCCTAGCACGATACATTTTCTTTCTTCGGTAAGCATTTTTTTGTGTTTGATACTTTTGGAATTTTGGTTTTTCATGTTGATTTTAAAATGACCTTTTTCATGTTTGAAATGTACTAGATCGTTTTTTCCTCACAGCAGGTCAACTTGTGTGTGGTTGCAACATTACGGTCCCATTGAGTACATCTTTGGAGAAAGGGACATCAGTTACACCACAGGGCGGAATGAGGGTGCAGAGCACAATACATTTTCTTTCTTCGGTAAGCATTTTTTTGTGTTTGATACTTTTGGAATTTTAGTGTTTCATGTTGATTTTAAAATGACCTTTTTCATGTTTGAAATGTACTAACTGGATTTTTCCTCACAGCAGGTCAACTTGTGTGTGTGTTTGCACATTACGCTCCCATTGAGTACATTTTTGGAGAAAGGGATATCAGTTGCACCACAGGGAAGGGAGGAGGGTGCGGTGCACGATACATTTTCTTTCTTTGGTAAACATTTTTTTCTGTTTTATACATTAGGAATTTTTGTTTTTCATGTTGATTTTAAAATGACCTTTTTCATGTTTGAAATGTACTAACTCGTTTTTTCCTCACAATAGGTCAACTTGTGTGTGGTTGCAATATTACGCTCCCATGGGGTACATTTTTGGAGAGAGGGACATCAGTTGCACCCCAGGGCAGGGGGGAGGGTTCGGAGCACATTTTATTTTCTTTCTTCGGTAAACATTTTTTTGTGTTTGATACTTTTGGAATTTTGGTTTTTCATGTTGGTTTCAAAATGACCTTTTTCATGTTTGAAATGTACTAACTCGTGTTTTCCTCACATCACGTCAACTTGTGTGTGGTTGCAACATTACGCTCCCATGATTACATTTTTGGAGAGAGGGACATCAGTTGCACCACAGGGCGGGAGGAGGGTGCAGAGCACGATACATTTTCTTTCTTCGGTAAGCATTTTTTTGTCTTTGATACTTTTGGAATTTTGGTTTCTCATGTTGATTTTAAAATGACCTTTTTCATGTTTGAAATGTACCAACTCATTTTTTCCTCACAGCAGGTCAACTTGTGGGTGGTTGTAACATTACGGTCCCATTGAGTACATTTTGGGAGAAAGAGACATCTGTTGCACCACAGGGCAGGAAAGAGGATGCGGAGCACGATACACTTTCCTTCTTTGGTAAGCTTTTTTCTCGGTTTAACACTTTTGGAATTTTGGTTTTTCATGTTGATTATAAAATGACCCCTTTCATGTTTGAAATGTACCAACTCATTTTTTCCTCACAGCAGGTCAACTTGTGGGTGGTTGCAACATTACGGTCCCATTGAGTACATTTTTGGAGAAAGGGACATCAGTTGCACCACAGAGCGGGAGGAGGGCGCAAAGCACGATACATTTTCTTTGTTCGGTAAGCATTTTTTTGTATTTGATAATTTTGGAATTTTGGTTTTTCATGTTGATTTTAAAATGACCTTTTTCATGTTTGAAATGTACTAACTCGTTTTTTCATCACAGCAAGTCAACTTGTGTGTGGTTGCAACATTACGTTCACATTGAGTACATTTTTGGAGGAAGTGACATCAATTGCACCTCAGGGTGGGAGGAGGGTGCGGAGCATGATACATTTTCTTTCTTCGGTAAGCATTTTCTTGTGTTTGATACTTTTGGTTTTTCATGTTGATTTTAAAATGACCTTCACCATGTTTGAAATGTACTAACTCGTTTTTTCCTCACACCAGGCCAGCTTGTGTGTGTGGTTGCAACATAATGCTCCTATTGAGTACATTTTTGGAGGAAGGGACATCAGTTGCACCACAGGGCGGGAGGAGGGTGCAGAGCACGATACATTTTCTTTCTTCGGTAAGCATTTTTTTGTGTTTGATACTTTTGGAATTTTGGTTTTTCATGTTGATTTTAAAATGACCTTTTTCATGCTTGAAATGTACCAACTCATTTTTTCCTCAAAGCAGGTCAACTTGTGGGTGGTTGCAACATTACGGTCCCATTGAGTACATTTTAGGAGAAAGAGACATCTGTTGCACCACAGGGCAGGGAAGAGGATACGGAGCACGATACATTTTCCTTCTTTGGTAAGCTTTTCTCTCGGTTTAACACTTTTGGAATTTTGGTTTTTCGTGTTGATTTTAAAATGACCTTTTTCATGTTTGAAATGTACCAACTAATTTTTTTGCTCACAGCAGGTCAACTTGTGTGTGGTTGCAACATTACGTTCCCATTGAGTACATTTTTGGAGAAAGGGACATCAGTTGCACCACAGGGCGGGAGGAGGGTGCCTAGCACGATACATTTTCTTTCTTCGGTAAGCATTTTTTTGTGTATGATAATTTTGGAATTTTGGTTTTTCATGTTGATTTTAAAATGACCTTTTTCATGTTTGAAATGCACTAACTAGTTTTTTCATCACAGCAAGTCAACTTGTGTGTTGTTGCAACATTACGTTCCCATTGAGTACATTTTTGGAGGAAGGGACATCAGTTGCACCACAGGGTGGGAGGAGGGTGCTGAGAACGATACATTTTCTTTCTTCGGTAAGCATTTTCTTGTGTTTGATACGTTTGGAATTTTGGTTTTTCATGTTAATTTTAAAATGACCTTTTTAATGTTAGAAATGTACCAACTCATTTTTTCCTCACAGCAGGTCAACTTGTGAGTGGTTGCAACATTACGGTCCCATTGAGTACATTTTTGGACAGAGGGACATCAGTTGCACCACAGGGCGGGAGGAGGGTGCCTAGCACGATACATTTTCTTTCGTCGGTAAGCATATTTTTGTGTTTGATACTTTTGGAATTTTGGTTTTTTCATGTTGATTTTAAAATTACTTTTTTCATGTTTGAATTGTACTAACTCGTTTTTTCCTCACAGCAGGTCAACTTGTGTGTGGTTGCAACATTATGGTCCCATTGACTACATTTTTGGGAAAAATGACATCAGTTGCACCACAGGGCGGGAGGAGGGTGCACAGCACGAATCATTTACTTTCTTCAGTAACCATTTTTTTGTATTTGATACTTTTGGAATTTTCATTCTACATGTTGATTTTAAAATGACCTTCATCATGTTTGAAATGTACTAACTCGTTTTTTCCTCACAGCAGGTCAACTTGTGTGTGGTTGCAACATTATGGTCCCATTGAGTACGTTTTTGGAGAAACGGACATCAGTTGCACCACAAGGCAGGAGGAGGGTGCGGGGCATGATACATTTTCTCTCTTCGTTAAGCATATTTTTGTTTTTGATTCTTTTGGAATTTTGGATTTTCATATTGATTTTAAAATGACCTTTTTCATGTTTGAAATGTACTAACTCGTTTTTTCCTTACAGCAGGTCAACTTGTGTGTGGTTGCAACATTACGGTCCCATTGAGTACATTTTTGGGGAAAGGGACATCAGTTGCAGCAAAGGGCCGGTGGGAGGGTGCGGAGCACAATACATTTTCTTTCTTTGGTAAGCATTTTTTTCAGTTTTACACTTTTGGAATTTTAGTTCTTTATGTTGATTTTAAAACGACCTTCTTCATGTTTGAAATGTGCTAACTCGTTTTTTCCTCACAGCAGGTCAACTTGTATGTGTGGTTGCAACATTACGCTCCCATTGAGTACATTTTTGGAGAAAGGGACATCAGTTGCACCACAGGGCGCGAGGAGGGTGCCTAGCACGAAACATTTTCTTTCTTCGGTAAGCATTTCTTGTGTTTGATGCTATTGGAATTTTGGTTTTTCATGTTGATTTTAAAATGACCTTTTTCATGTTTGAAAATTACTAACTCGTTTTTTCCTCACAGCAGGTCAAACTGTGTGTGATTACAACATTACGGTCCCATTGAGTACATTTGTGGAGAAAGGGACATCAGTTGCAGCACAGGGCGGGAGGAGGGTGCCTAGCACGATACATTTTCTTTATTTGGTAAGCATTTTTTTTGTTCCATCCTTTTGGAATTTTAGTTTTTCATATTGATTTTAAAATGACCTTTCTCATGTTTGAAAGGTACTAACTCGTATTTTCCTGACAGCAGTTCAACTTATGTGTGGTTGCAACATTACAGTATCATTGAGTACATTTTTGGAGAAAGGGACATCAGTTGCACCACAGGGCGGGAGGATGGTGCCTAGCACGATACATTTTCTTTCTTCGGTAAGCATTTTTTTGTGTTTGATACTTTTGGAATTTTGGTTTTTCATGTCGATTTTAAAATGACCTTTTTCATGTTTGAAATGTACTAGATCGTTTTTTCCTCACAGCAGGTCAACTTGTGTGTGGTTGCAACATTACGGTCCCATTGAGTACATCTTTGGAGAAAGGGACATCAGTTACACCACAGGGCGGAATGAGGGTGCAGAGCACAATACATTTTCTTTCTTCGGTAAGCATTTTTTTGTGTTTGATACTTTTGGAATTTTGGTTTTTTGATGTTGATTTAAAATGACCTTTTTCATGTTTGAAATGTACTAACTCGTTTTTTCCTCAAAGCAGGTCAACTTGTGTATGGTTGCAACATTATGGTCCCATTGAGTACAATTTTGGAGAAAGGGACATCAGTTGCACCACAAGGCGGGAGGAGGGTGCGGAGCACGATTCATTTTCTTTCTTCGGTAAGCATATTTTTGTGTTTGATTCTTTTGGAATTTTGCATTTTCATATTGATTTTAAAATGACCTTTTTCATATTTGAAATGCACTAACTCGTTTTCCCTCACAGCAGGTCAACTTGTGTGCGTGTTTGCACATTATGCTCCCAATGAGTACATTTTCGGAGAAAGGGACATCACTTTCACCACAGGGCAGGGAGGAGGGTGCGGAGCACGATACA
This sequence comes from Schistocerca cancellata, assembly GCF_023864275.1. Taxonomy (NCBI): domain Eukaryota; kingdom Metazoa; phylum Arthropoda; class Insecta; order Orthoptera; family Acrididae; genus Schistocerca; species Schistocerca cancellata. Next base: position 662,149 of record NW_026047168.1, on the reverse strand, counting down.
CTTTCTTTCTTTGGTAAGCATATATTCTGTTTTTAACTTTTTGAGTTTTAGTTTTTCATGTCTGAAATGTACTAACTCGTTTTTTCCTCACAGCAGGTCAACTTGTGTGTGGTTGCAACATTATGGTCCCATTGAGTACGTTTTTGGAGAAACTGACATCAGTTGCACCACAAGGCGGGAAGAGGGTGCGGGGCACGATACATTTCTTTCTTTGGTAAGCATATTTTTGTGTTTGATTCTTTTGGAATTTCCTCACAGCAGGTCAACTTGTGTGTGGTTGCAACATTACGGTCCCATTGAGTACATTTTTGGAGAAAGGGACATCAGTTGCACCACAGGGCGGGAGGAGGGTGCCTAGCACGAAACATTTTTTTCTTCTGTAAGCATTTTTTGTGTTTGATGCTTTTGGAATTTTGGTTTTTCATGTTGATTTTAAAATGACCTTTATCATGTTTAAATGAACTAATACGTTTTTTCCTCATAGCAGGTCAACTTGTGTGTGGTTGCAACATTACTGTCCCATTGAGTACATCTTTGGAGAAAGGGACATCAGTTGCAAAACAGGGCGAAAGGAGGGTGCAGAGCACAATACATTTTCTTTCTTCGGTAAGCATTTTTTTGTGTTTGATACTTTTGGAAGTTTGATTTTCTCATGTTGATTTTAAAATAACCTTTTTCATGTTTGAAATGTACTAACTCGTTTTTTCCTCACAGCAGGTCAACTTGTGTGTGGTTGCAACATTATGGTCCCATTGAGTACATTTTTGGAGAAAGGGACATCAGTTGCACCACAGGGCGGGAAGAGGGTGCGGAGCACGATACATTTTCTTTCTTCGGTAAGCATATTTTTGTGTTTGATTCTTTCGGAATTTTGGATTTTGATAATGATTTTAAAATGACCCATTTCATGTTTCAATGTACTAACTCGTTTTTTCCTCACAGCAGGTCAACTTGTGTGTGTGTTTGCACATTATGCTCCCATTGAGTACATTTTTGGGGAAAGGGACATCAGTTGCAGCACAGGGCCGGAGGGAGGTTGCGGAGCACAATACATTTTCTTTCTTTGGTAAGCATTTTTTTCAGTTTTACACTTTTGGAATTTTAGTTCTTTATATTGATTTTAAAACGACCTTCTTCATGTTTGAAATGTGCTAACTCGTTTTTTCCTCACAGCAGGTCAACTTGTATGTGTGGTTGCAACATTACTCTCCATTGAGTACATTTTTGGAGAAAGGGACATCAGTTGCACAACAGGGCGGGAGGAGGGTGCAGAGCACGATACATTTTCTTTCTTCGGTAAGCATTTTTTTTTGTTTGATACTTTTGGAATTTTGGATTTTCATGTTGCTTGTAAAAAGGCTTTTTCATGTTTGAAATGGACCAACTCATTTTACCTCAAAGCAGGTCAACTTGTGGGTGGTTGCAACATTACGGTCCCAATGAGTACATTTTTGGAGCAAGATAGATCTGTTGCACCACAGGGCAGGGAAGAGGATGCGGAGCGTGATACATTTTCCTTCTTTGGTAAGTTTTTTTCTCACGGTAGGTCAAATTGTGGGTGGTTGCAACATTACGGTCCCATTGAGTACATTTTTGGAGAAAGGGACATCAGTTGCACCACAGGGCAGGATGAGGGTGCAGAGCACGATACATTTCCTTTCTTCGGTAAGCATTCTTTGTCTGATAATTTTGGAATTTTGGTTTTTCATGTTGATTTTAAAATGACCTTTTTCAAGTTTGAAATGTACTAACTCGTTTTTTCCTGACAGCAGCTCAACTTGTGTGTGATTGCAACATTACGGTCCCACTGAGTACATTTTTGGAGAAAGGGACATCTGTTGCACCACAGGGCGCGAGGATTGTGAAGAGCATGATACATTTTCTTTCTTCGGTAAGCATTTGTTTGTGTATGATACTTTTGGAATTTTGGATTATGATGTTCATTTTAAAATGACGTTTATCATGTTTGAAATGTACTAACTCGTTTTTTCCTCACAGCATGTCAACTTGTGTGTGGTTGCAACATTACGGTCCCATTGAGTACATTTTTGGAGAAAGGGACATCAGTTGCACCACAGGGCGGGAGGAGGGTGCCTAGCACGATACATTTTCTTTCTTCGGTAAGCATTTTATTGTGTTTGATGTTTTTGGAATTTTCGCTCTTCATGTTGATTTTAAAATGACGTTTATAATGTTTGAAATGTAGTAACTCGTTTTTTCCTCACAGCAGGTCAACTTGTGTGTGGTTGCAACATTATGGTCCCATTAAGGACATTTTTGGAGAAAGGGACATCAGTTGCACCACAGGGCGGGAGGAGGGTGCAGAGCACGATACATTTTTTTTCTTTGGTAAGCATTTATTTGTGTTTCATACTTTTGGAATTTTACTTTTTCATATTGATTTTAAAATGACCTATTTCATGTTTGAAAGGTACTAACTCGTTTTTTCCTGACAGCAGTTCAACTTGTGTGTGGTTGCAGCATTACGGTCCCATTGAGTACATTTTTGGAGAAAGGGACATCAGTTGCACCACAGGGCGGGAGGAGGGTGCAGAGCACGATTTATTTCCTTTCTTCGGTAAGCATTTTTTTCTGTTTGATACTTTTGGAATTTTCGTTTTTTATGTTGATTTTAAAATCACCTTTATCATGTTCGAAATGTACTATCTCGTTTTTTCCTCACAGCAGGTCAACTTGTGTGTGGTTGCAACATTACAGTCCCGTTGAGTACAGTTTTGGAGAAAGGGACATCAGTTGCACCACAGGGCGGGAGGATGGTGCCTAGCACGAAACATTTTCTTTCTGCGGTAAGCATTTTATTGTGTTTGATGCCTTTGGAATTTCGGTTTTTCATGCTGATTTTAAAATGACCTTTATCATGTATGAAATGTAATAATTCGTTTTTTCCTCACAGCAGGTCAACTTGTGTGTGGTTGCAACATTACGGTCCCATTGAGTACATTTCTGGAGAAAGGGACATCAGTTGCACCACAGGGCGGGAGGAGGGTGCAGAGCACGAAAAATTTTCTTTTTTCGGTAAGCATTTTATTGTGTTTGATGCTTTTGGAATTTTGGTTTTTCATGTTGATTTTAAAATGACCTTTAACATGTATGAAATGTAATAAAACGTTTCTTCCTCACAGCAGGTCAACTTGTGTGTGGTTGCAACATTGTGGACCCATTGAGTACATTTTTGGAGAAAGGGACATCAGTTGCACCACAGGGCGGGAGGAGGGTGCAGAGCACGATTAATTTTCTTTCTTCGGTAACCATTCTTTTGTGTATGAAACTTTTGGAATTTTTGTTCTTCATGTTGATTTTAAAATGACATTTATCATGTTTGAAATGTACTAACTCATTTTTCCTCACAGCAGGTCAACTTGTGTGTGGATGTAACATTACGGTCCCATTGAGTACATTTTTGGAGAAAGGGGCATCAGTTGCACCACAGGGCGGGATGAGGGTGCAGGGCACGATACATTTTCTTTCTTCGGTAAGCATTTTTTTGTGTCTGATACTTTTGGAATTTTGGTTTTTCATGTTGATTTTAAAATGACCTTTTTCATGTTGAAAATGTACTAACTCGTTTTTTCCTCACAGCAGGTCAACTTGTGTGTGGTTGCAACATTACCGTCCCATTGACTACATTTTTGGAGAAAGGGACATCAGTTGCACCACAGGGCGGGAGGAGGTTGCCTAGCACGATACATTTTCTTTCTTCGGTACACATTTTTTTGTGTTTGATACTTTTGGAATTTTGGTTTTTCATGTTGACATTAAAATAACGTTTATCGTGTTTGAAATGTACTAACTCGTTTTTTCCTCAAAGCAGGTCAACTTGTGTGTGGTTGCAGCATTACGGTCCCATTGAGAACATTTTTGGAGAAAGGGACAATAGTTGTACCACAGGGCGGAAGGAGGGTGCAGAGCACGATTCATTTCCTTTCTTTGGTAAGCATTCTTTGTGTTTGATACTTTTGGAATTTTCGTTTTTCATGTTGATTTTAAAGTGACCTTTATCATGTTCGAAATGTACTAACTCGTTTTTTCCTCACAGCAGGTCAACTTGTGTGTGGTTGCAACATTACGTTCCCGTTGAGTACATATTTGGAGAAAGGGACATCAGTTGCACCACAGGGCGGGAGGAGGGGGCCTAGCACGAAAAATTTTCTTTCTTCGGTAAGCATTTTATTGTATTTGATGCTTTTCGAATTTTGGTTTTTCATGTTGATTTTAAAATGAACTTCATCATGTATGAAATGTACTAACACGTTTTTTCCTCACAGCAGGTCAACTTGTGTGTGGTTGCAACATTACGGTCCCATTGAGTACATTTTTGGAGAAAGGGACATCAGTTGAACCACAGGCGGGAGGAGGGTGCAGAGCACGATTCATTTTCTTTCTTCGGTAACCAATCTTTTGTGTATGATACTTTTGGAATTTTCGTTCTTCATGCTGATTTTAAAATGACCTTTATCATGTTTAAAATGTATTAACTCATTTTTCCTCACAGCAGGTCAACTTGTGTGTGGTTGCAACATTACGGTCCCGTTGAGTACATATTTGGAGAAAGGGACATAAGTTGCACCACAGGGCGGGAGGAGGGTGCCTAGCACGATACATTTTCTTTCTTCGGTAAGCATTTTATTGTGTTTGATGCTTTTGGAATTTAGGTTTTCATGTTGATTTCAAAATGTCCTATCTCATGTATGAAATGTACTAACTTGTTTTTTCCTCACAGCAGGTCAACTTGTGTGTGGTTGCAACATTGCGGTCCCATTGAGTACATTTTTGGAGAAAGGGGCATCAGTTGCACCACAGGGCGGGAGGAGGGTGCAGAGCACGATACATTTTCTTTCTTCGGTAAGTATTTTTTGTGTCTGATACTTTTGGAATTTTGGTTTTTCATATCGATTTTAAAATGACCTTTTTCATGTTTGAAATGTACTGAATCGTTTTTTCCCCACAGCAGGTCAACTTTTGTGTGGTTGCAACATTACGGTCCCATTGAGTACATTTTTGTAGAAAGGGACATCAGTTGCACCACAGGGCGGGAGGAGGGTGCAGAGCACGATACATTTTCCTTCTTATCTAAGGATTTTTTTGTGTTTGATACTTTTGGAATTTTGGTTTTCTCATGTTGATTTTAAAATGACCATTTTCATGTTTGAAAATTACTAACTCGTTTTTTCATCACAGCAGGTCAAACTGTGTGTGGTTACAACATTACGGTCGAATTGAGAACATTTTTGGAGAAAGGGACATCAGTTGCAGCACAGGGCGGGAGGAGGGTGCCTAGCACGATACATTTTCTTTATTTGGTAAGCATTTTATTTGTTCCATCCTTTTGGAATTTTAGTTTTTCATATTGATTTTAAAATGACCTTTCTCATGTTTGAAAGGTACTAACTCGTATTTTCCTGACAGCAGTTCAACTTATGTGTGGTTGCAACATTACAGTATCATTGAGTACATTTTTGGAGAAAGGGACATCAGTTGCACCACAGGGCGGGAGGATGGTGCCTAGCACGATACATTTTCTTTCTTCGGTATGCATTTTTTTGTGTTTGATACTTTTGGAATTTTGGTTTTTCATGTTGATTTTAAAATGACCCTTTTCGTGTTTGAAATGTACTAGATCGTTTTTTCCTCACAGCAGGTCAACTTGTGTGTGGTTGCAACATTACGGTCCCATTGAGTACATCTTTGGAGAAAGGGACATCAGTTACACCACAGGGCGGAATGAGGGTGCAGAGCACAATACATTTTCTTTCTTCGGTAAGCATTTTTTTGTGTTTGATACTTTTGGAATTTTGGTTTTTTGATGTTGATTTAAAATGACCTTTTTCATGTTTGAAATGTACTAACTCGTTTTTTCCTCACAGCAGGTCAACTTGTGTATGGTTGCAACATTATGGTCCCATTGAGTACAATTTTGGAGAAAGGGACATCAGTTGCACCACAAGGCGGGAGGAGGGTGCGGAGCACGATTCATTTTCTTTCTTCGGTAAGCATATTTTTGTGTTTGATTCTTTTGGAATTTTGGATTTTCATATTGATTTTAAAATGACCTTTTTCATATTTGAAATGTACTAACTCGTTTTCCCTCACAGCAAGTCAACTTGTGTGTGTGTTTGCACATTATGCTCCCAATGAGTACATTTTCGGATAAAGGGACATCACTTTCACCACAGGGCAGGGAGGAGGGTGCGGAGCACGATACACTTTCTTTCTTTGGTAAGCATATATTCTGTTTTTAACTTTTTGAGTTTTAGTTTTTCATGTCTGAAATGTACTAACTCGTTTTTTCCTCACAGCAGGTCAACTTGTGTGTGGTTGCAACATTATCGTCCCATTGAGTACGTTTTTGGAGAAACTGACATCAGTTGCACCACAAGGCGGGAAGAGGGTGCGGGGCACGATACATTTCTTTCTTTGGTAAGCATATTTTTGTGTTTGATTCTTTTGGAATTTCCTCACAGCAGGTCAACTTGTGTGTGGTTGCAACATTACGGTCCCATTGAGTACATTTTTGGAGAAAGGGACATCAGTTGCACCACAGGGCGGGAGGAGGGTGCCTAGCACGAAACATTTTTTTCTTCTGTAAGCATTTTTTGTGTTTGATGCTTTTGGAATTTTGGTTTTTCATGTTGATTTTAAAATGACCTTTATCATGTTTAAATGAACTAATTCGTTTTTTCCTCATAGCAGGTCAACTTGTGTGTGGTTGCAACATTACTGCCCCATTGAGTACATCTTTGGAGAAAGGGACATCAGTTGCACCACAGGGCGAAAGGTGGGTGCAGAGCACAATACATTTTCTTTCTTCGGTAAGCATATTTTTGTGTTTGATACTTTTGGAATTTTGGATTTTGATAATGATTTTAAAATGACCCATTTCATGTTTCAATGTACTAACTCGTTTTTTCCTAACAGCATGTCAACTTGTGTGTGTGTTTGCAGATTATGCTCCCATTGAGTACATTTTTGGGGAAAGGGACATCAGTTGCAGCACAGGGCCGGAGGGAGGTTGCGGAGCACAATACATTTTCTTTCTTTGGTAAGCATTTTTTTCAGTTTTACACTTTTGGAATTTTAGTTCTTTATATTGATTTTAAAACGACCTTCTTCATGTTTGAAATGTACTAACTCGTTTTTTCCTGACAGCAGCTCAACTTGTGTGTGATTGCAACATTACGGTCCCACTGAGTACATTTTTGGAGAAAGGGACATCTGTTGCACCACAGGGCGCGAGGATTGTGAAGAGCATGACACATTTTATTTCTTCGGTAAGCATTTGTTTGTGTATGATACTTTTGGAATTTTGGATTATGATGTTCATTTTAAAATGACGTTTATCATGTTTGAAATGTACTACCTCGTTTTTTCCTCACAGCAGGTCAACTTGTGTGTGGTTGCAACATTACGGTCCCTTTGAGTACATTTTTGGAGAAAGGGACATCAGTTGCACCACAGGGCGGGTGGAGGGTGCCTAGCACGATACATTTTCTTTCTTCGGTAAGCATTTTATTGTGTTTGATGTTTTTGGAATTTTCGCTCTTCATGTTGGTTTTAAAATGACCTTTATTATGTTTGAAATGTAGTAACTCGTTTTTTCCTCACAGCAGGTCAACTTGTGTGTGGTTGCAACATTATGGTCCCATTAAGTACATTTTTGGAGGAAGGGACATCAGTTGCACCACAGGGCGGGAGGATGGTGCCTAGCACGATTTATTTCCTTTCTTCGGTAAGCATTTTTTTGTGTTTGATACTTTTGGAATTTTCGTTTTTTATGTTGATTTTAAAATCACCTTTATCATGTTCGAAATGTACTATATCGTTTTTTCCTCACAGCAGGTCAACTTGTGTGTGGTTGCAACATTACGGTCCCGTTGAGTACATTTTTGGAGAAAGGGACATCAGTTGCACCACAGGGCGGGAGGATGGTGCCTAGCACGAAACATTTTCTTTCTGCGGTAAGCATTTTATTGTGTTTGAAGCCTTAGGAATTTCGGCTTTTCATGTTGATTTTAAAATGACCTTTATCATGTATGAAATGTAATAATTCGTTTTTTCCTCACAGCAGGTCAACTTGTGTGTGGTTGCAACATTACGGTCCCATTGAGTACATTTCTGGAGAAAGGGACATCAGTTGCACCACAGGGCGGGAGGAGGGTGCAGAGCACGATTAATTTTCTTTCTTCGGTAACCATTCTTTTGTGTATGAAACTTTTGGAATTTTTGTTCTTCATGTTGATTTTAAAATGACATTTATCATGTTTGAAATGTACTAACTCATTTTTCCTCACAGCAGGTCAACTTGTGTGTGGATGTAACATTACGGTCCCATTGAGTACATTTTTGGAGAAAGGGGCATCAGTTGCACCACAGGGCGGGATGAGGGTGCAGGGCACGATACATTATCTTTCTTCGGTAAGCATTTTTTTGTGTCTGATACTTTTGGAATTTTGGTTTTTCATGTTGATTTTAAAATGACCTTTTTCATGTTGAAAATGTACTAACTCGTTTTTTCCTCACAGCAGGTCAACTTGTGTGTGGTTGCAACATTACCGTCCCATTGACTACATTTTTGGAGAAAGGGACATCAGTTGCACCACAGGGCGGGAGGAGGGTGCCTAGCACGATATATTTTCTTTCTTCGGTACACATTTTTTTGTGTTTGATACTTTTGGAATTTTGGTTTTTCATGTTGACATTAAAATAACGTTTATCGTGTTTGAAATGTACTAACTCGTTTTTTCCTCAAAACAGGTCAACTTGTGTGTGGTTGCAGCATTACGGTCCCATTGAGAACATTTTTGGAGAAAGGGACAATAGTTGTACCACAGGGCGGGAGGAGGGTGCAGAGCACGATTCATTTCCTTTCTTCGGTAAGCATTCTTTGTGTTTGATACTTTTGGAATTTTCGTTTTTCATGTTGATTTTAAAGTGACCTTTATCATGTTCGAAATGTACCAACTCGTTTTTTCCTCACAGCAGGTCAACTTGTGTGTGGTTGCAACATTACGGTCCCGTTGAGTACATATTTGGAGAAAGGGACATCAGTTGCACCACAGGGCGGGAGGAGGGGCCTAGCACGAAAAATTTTCTTTCTTCGGTAAGCATTTTATTGTGTTTGATGCTTTTGGAATTTTGGTTTTTCATGTTGATTTTAAAATGTACTTCATCATGTATGAAATGTACTAACACGATTTTTCCTCACAGCAGGTCAACTTGTGTGTGGTTGCAACATTACGGTCCCATTGCGTACATTTTTGGAGAAAGGGGCATCAGTTGCACCACAGGGCGGGAGGAGGGTGCAGAGCACGATTCATTTTCCTTCTTCGGTAACCAATCTTTTGTGTATGATACTTTTGGAATTTTCGTTCTTCATGTTGATTTTAAAATGACCTTTATCATGTTTAAAATGTATTAACTCATTTTTCCTCACAGCAGGTCAACTTGTGTGTGGTTGCAACATTACGGTCCCGTTGAGTACATAATTGGAGAAAGGGACATAAGTTGCACCACAGGGAGGAAGGAGGGTGCCTAGCACGATACATTTTCTTTCTTCGGTAGGCATGTTATTGTGTTTGATGCTTTTGGAATTTAGGTTTTTCATGTTGATTTCAAAATGTCCTATATCATGTATGAAATGTACTAACTTGTTTTTTCCTCACAGCAGGTCAACTTGTGTGTGGTTGCAACATTACGGTCCCATTGAGTACATTTTTGGAGAAAGGGGCATCAGTTGCACCACAGGGCGGGAGGAGGGTGCAGAGCACGATACATTTTCCTTCTTATCTAAGGATTTTTTTGTGTTTGATACTTTTGGAATTTTGGTTTTTCATGTTGATTATAAAATGACGTTTTTCATGTTTGAAAATTACTAACTCGTTTTTTCCTCACAGCAGGACAAACTGTGTGTGATTACAACATTACGGTCCCATTGAGTACATTTGTGGAGAAAGGGACATCAGTTGCAGCACAGGGCGGGAGGAGGGTGCCTAGCACGATACATTTTCTTTATTTGGTAAGCATTTTTTTTGTTCCATCCTTTTGGAATTTTAGTTTCTCATATTGATTTTAAAATGACCTTTCTCATGTTTGAAAGGTACTAACTCGTATTTTCCTGACAGCAGTTCAACTTATGTGTGGTTGCAACATTACAGTATCATTGAGTACATTTTTGGAGAAAGGGACATCAGTTGCACCACAGGGCGGGAGGATGGTGCCTAGCACGATACATTTTCTTTCTTCGGTAAGCATATTTTTGTGTTTGATACTTTTGGAATTTTTGTTTTTCATGTTGATCTTAAAATGACGTTTATCATGTTCGAAATGTTCTAACTCGTTTTTTCCTCACAGCAGGTCAACTTGTGTGTGGTTGCAGCATTACGGTCCCATTGAGTACATTTTTGGAGAAAGGGACATCAGTTGCACCACAGGGCAGAAGGAGGGAGCAGAGCGCGATTGATTTCCTTTCTTCGGTAAGCATTTTTTAGTGTTTGATACTTTTGGAATTTTCGTTTTACATGTTGATTTTGAAATGACCTTTATCATGTTCGAAATGTAATAACTCGTTCTTTCCTCACAGCACGTCAACTTGTGTGTGGTTGCAACGTTAAGGTCCCGTTGAGTACATATTTGGAGAAAGGGACATCAGTTGCACCACAGGGTGGGAGGAGGGTGACTAGCACGAAAAATTTTCTTTCTTCGGTAAGCATTTTATTGTGTTTGATGCTTTAGGAATATTGGTTTTTCATGTTGATTTCAAAATGAACTTTATCATGTATGAAATGTACTAACACGTTTTTTCCTCACAGCAGGTCAACTTGTGTGTGGTTGCAACATTACGGTCACATTGAGTACATTTTTGGAGAAAGGGACACCAGTTGCACCACAGGGTGGGAGGAGGGTGCTGAGCACGATTCATTTTCTTTTTTCGGTAACCATTCTTTTGTGTATGATACTTTTGGAATTTTCGTTCTTCATGTTGATTTTAAAATGACCTTTATCATGTTTAAAATGTACTAACTCGTTCTTTCCTCACAGCAGGTCAACTTGTGTGTGGTTGCAACATTACGGTCCCGTTGAGTACATATTTGGAGAAAGGGACATTAGGTTCACCACAGGGCGCGAGGAGGGTGCGGAGCACGCTATATTTTCTTTCTTCGGTAAACATTTTTTTGTGTTTGATACTTTTGGAATTATGGTTTTCTGATGTTGACTTTAAAATGACCTTTTTCATGTTTGAAATGTACTAACTCGTTTTTTCGTCACAGCAGGTCAACTTGTGAGTGGTTGCAACATTACGGTCCAATTGAGTACACTTTTGGAGGACGGGACATCAGTTGCACCACAGGGCGGGAGGAGGGTGCATAGCACGATACATTTTCTTTCTCCGGTAAGCATTTTTTTATGTTTGATAGTTTTGGAATTTTGGTTTTTCATGTTGATTTTAAAATGAGCTTTTTCATATTTGAAAAGTACAAACTCGTTTTTCCCTGACAGCAGTTCAACTTGTGTGTGGTTGCAACATTACTGTCCCCTTGAGTACATTTTTGGAGAAAGGGACATCAGTTGCAGCACAGGGCGGGAGGAGGGTGCCTAGCACGATACATTTTCCTTATTTGGTAAGCATTTTTTTGTGTTTGATACTTTTGGAATTTTGGTTTTTCATGTTGATTTTAAAATGACCTTTATCATGTTTGAAATGTACTAACTCGTTTTTTCCTGACAGCAGGTCAACTTGTGTGTGGTTGCAGCATTACGGTCGCATTGAGTACATTTTTGGAGAAAGGGACATGAGTTGCACCACAGGGCGGAAGGAGGGTGCCTAGCACGATACATTTTCTTTCTTCGGTAAGCATTTTTTTGTGTTTGATACTTTTGGAATTTTGGTTCTTCATGTTGATCTTAAAATGACGTTTATCATGTTCGAAAGCTACTAACTCGTTTTTTATCACAGCAGGTCAACTTGTGTGTGGTTGCAGCATTACGGTCCCATTGAGTACATTTTTGGAGAAAGGGGCATCAGTTGCCCCACAGGGCGTGAAGAGGGTAAGGAGCACGATACATTTTCTTTCTTCGGTAAGCATTTTTTTGTGTCTGATACTTTTGGAATTTTGGTTTTTCATGTTGATTTTAAAATGACCTTTTACATGTTGCAAATGTACTAACTCGTTTTTTCCTCACAGCAGGTCAACTTGTGTGTGGTTGCAACATTACAGTCCCATTGACTACATTTTTGGAGAAAGGGACATCAGTTGCACCTCAGGGCGGGAGGAGGGTGCCTAGCACGATACATTTTCATTCTTCGGTACGCATTTTTTTGCGTTTGATACTTTTGGAATTTTGGTTTTTCATGTTGACATTAAAATAACGTTTATCGTGTTTGAAAAGTACTAACTCGTTTTTTCCTCAAAGCAGGTCAACTTGTGTGTGGTTGCAGCATTACGGTCCCATTGAGTACATTTTTGGAGTAAGGGACATTAGTTGTACCACAGGGCGGGAGGAGGGTGCAGAACACGATTCATTTCCTTTCTTCGGTAAGCATTCTTTGTGTTTGATACTTTTGGAATTTTCGTTTTTCATGTTGATTTTAAAGTGACCTTTATCATGTTCGAAATGTAATAACTCGTTTTTTCCTCACAGCACGTCAACTTGTGTGTGGTTGCAACATTACGGTCCCGTTGAGTACATATTTGGAGAAAGGGACATCAGTTGCACCACAGGGCGGGAGGAGGGTGACTAGCACGAAAAATTTTCTTTCTTCGGTAAGCATTTTATTGTGTTTGATGCTTTTGGAATTTTGGTTTTTCATGTTGATTTTAAAATGAACTTTATCATGTATGAAATGTACTAACACGTTTATTCCTCACAGCAGGTCAACTTGTGTGTGGTTGCAGCATTACGGTCCCATTGAGTACATTTTTGGAGAAAGGGACATTAGTTGTACCACAGGGCGGGAGGAGGGTGCAGAGCACGATACATTTTCTTTCTTTGGTAAGCATTTTTTTGTGTCTGATACTTTTGGAATTTTCGTTTTTCATGTTGATTTTAAAATGACCTTTTTCATGTTGGAAATGTACTAACTCGTTTTTTCCTCACAGCAGATCAACTTGTGTGTGGTTGCAACATTACGGTCCCATTGACTACATTTTTGGAGAAAGGGACATCAGTTGCACCTCAGGGCGGGAGGAGGGTGCCTAGCACGATACATTTTCATTCTTCGGTACGCATTTTTTTGCGTTTGATACTTTTGGAATTTTGGTTTTTCATGTTGACATTAAAATAACGTTTATCGTGTTTGAAATGTACTAACTCGTTTTTTCCTCAAAGCAGGTCAACTTGTGTGTGGTTGCAGCATTACGGTCCCATTGAGTACAGTTTTGGAGAAAGGGACATTAGTTGTACCACAGGGCGGGAGGAGGGTGCAGAGCATGATTCATTTCCCTTCTTCGGTAAGCATTCTTTGTGTTTGATACTTTTGGAATTTTCGTTTTTCATGTTGATTTTAAAGTGACCTTTATCATGTTCGAAATGTAATAACTCGTTTTTTCCTCACAGCACGTCAACTTGTGTGTGGTTGCAACATTACGGTCCCGTTGACGTCATATTTGGAGGAAGGGACATCAGTTGCACCACAGGGCGGGAGGAGGGTGACTAGCACGAAAAATTTTCTTTCTTCGGTAAGCATTTTATTGTGTTTGATGCTTTTGGAATTTTGGTTTTTCATGTTGATTTTAAAATGAGCTTTTTCATATTTGAAAAGTACAAACTCGTTTTTCCCTGACAGCAGTTCAACTTGTGTGTGGTTGCAACATTACTGTCCCCTTGAGTACATTTTTGGAGAAAGGGACATCAGTTGCAGCACAGGGCGGGAGGAGGGTGCCTAGCACGATACATTTTCCTTATTTGGTAAGCATTGTTTTGTGTTTGATACTTTTGGAATTTTGGTTTTTCATGTTGATTTTAAAATGACCTTTATCATGTTTGAAATGTACTAACTCGTTTTTTCCTGACAGCAGGTCAACTTGTGTGTGGTTGCAGCATTACGGTCGCATTGAGTACATTTTTGGAGAAAGGGACATGAGTTGCACCACAGGGCGGAAGGAGGGTGCCTAGCACGATACATTTTCTTTCTTCGGTAAGCATTTTTTTGTGTTTGATACTTTTGGAATTTTGGTTCTTCATGTTGATCTTAAAATGACGTTTATCATGTTCGAAAGCTACTAACTCGTTTTTTATCACAGCAGGTCAACTTGTGTGTGGTTGCAGCATTACGGTCCCATTGAGTACATTTTTGGAGAAATGGGCATCAGTTGCCCCACAGGGCGTGAAGAGGGTAAGGAGCACGATACATTTTCTTTCTTCGGTAAGCATTTTTTTGTGTCTGATACTTTTGGAATTTTGGTTTTTCATGTTGATTTTAAAATGACCTTTTACATGTTGCAAATGTACTAACTCGTTTTTTCCTCACAGCAGGTCAACTTGTGTGTGGTTGCAACATTACAGTCCCATTGACTACATTTTTGGAGAAAGGGACATCAGTTGCACCTCAGGGCGGGAGGAGGGTGCCTAGCACGATACATTTTCATTCTTCGGTACGCATTTTTTTGCGTTTGATACTTTTGGAATTTTGGTTTTTCATGTTGACATTAAAATAACGTTTATCGTGTTTGAAATGTACTAACTCGTTTTTTCCTCAAAGCAGGTCAACTTGTGTGTGGTTGCAGCATTACGGTCCCATTGAGAACATTTTTGGAGTAAGGGACATTAGTTGTACCACAGGGCGGGAGGAGGGTGCAGAACACGATTCATTTCCTTTCTTCGGTAAGCATTCTTTGTGTTAGATACTTTTGGAATTTTCGTTTTTCATGTTGATTTTAAAGTGACCTTTATCATGTTCGAAATGTAATAACTCGTTTTTTCCTCACAGCACGTCAACTTGTGTGTGGTTGCAACATTACGGTCCCGTTGAGTACATATTTGGAGAAAGGGACATCAGTTGCACCACAGGGCGGGAGGAGGGTGACTAGCACGAAAAATTTTCTTTCTTCGGTAAGCATTTTATTGTGTTTGATGCTTTTGGAATTTTGGTTTTTCATGTTGATTTTAAAATGAACTTTATCATGTATGAAATGTACTAACACGTTTTTTCCTCACAGCTGGTCAACTTGTGTGTGGTTGCAACATTACGGTCCCATTGAGTACATTTCTGGAGAAAGGGACATCAGTTGCACCACAGGGCGTGAGGAGGGTGCAGACCACGATTCATTTTCTTTCTTCGGTAACCATTCTTTTGTGTATGATACTTTTGGAATTTCCGTTCTTCATGTTGATTTTAAAATGAGCTTTATCATGTTTAAAATGTACTAACTCATTTTTCCTCAAAGCAGGTCAACTTGTGTGTGTTTGTAACGTTACAGTCCCATTGAGTACATTTTTGGAGAAAGGGGCATCAGTTGCACCACAGAGCGGGTGGAGGGTGCAGAGCACGATACATTTTCTTTCTTCGGTAAGCATTTTTTTGTGTCTGATACTTTTGGAATTTTGGTTTTTCATGTTGATTTTAAAATGACCTTTTTCATTTTTGAAAATTACTAACTCGTTTTTTCCTCACAGCAGGTCAACTTGTGTGTGGTTGCAACATTACGGTCCCATTGACTACATTTTTGGAGGAAGGGACATCAGTTGCACCTCAGGGCGGGAGGAGGGTGCCTAGCACGATACATTTTCTTTCTTCGGTACGCATTTTTTTGTGTTTGATAGTTTTGGAATTTTGGTTTTTCATGTTGACATTAAAATAACGTTTATCGTGTTTGAAATGTACAAACTCGTTTTTTCCTCAAAGCAGGTCAACTTGTGTGTGGTTGCAGCATTACGGTCCCATTGAGAACATTTTTGGAGAAAGGGACAATAGTTGTACCACAGGGCGGGAGGAGGGTGCAGAGCACGATTCATTTCCTTTCTTCGGTAAGCATTCTTTGTGTTTGATACTTTTGGAATTTTCGTTTTTCATGTTGATTTTAAAGTGACCTTTATCATGTTCGAAATGTACCAACTCGTTTTTTCCTCACAGCAGGTCAACTTGTGTGTGGTTGCAACATTACGGTCCCGTTGAGTACATATTTGGAGAAAGGGACATCAGTTGCACCACAGGGCGGGAGGAGGGGGCCTAGCACGAAAAATTTTCTTTCTTCGGTAAGCATTTTATTGTGTTTGATGCTTTTGGAATTTTGGTTTTTCATGTTGATTTTAAAATGTACTTCATCATGTATGAAATGTACTAACACGTTTTTTCCTCACAGCAGGTCAACTTGTGTGTGGTTGCAACATTACGGTCCCATTGAGTACATTTTTGGAGAAAGGGACATCAGTTGCACCACAGGGCGGGAGGAGGGTGCAGAGCACGATTCATTTTCTTTCTTCGGTAACCAATCTTTTGTGTATGATACTTTTGGAATTTTCGTTCTTCATGTTGATTTTAAAATGACCTTTATCATGTTTAAAATGTATTAACTCATTTTTCCTCACAGCAGGTCAACTTGTGTGTGGTTGCAACATTACGGTCCCGTTGAGTACATAATTGGAGAAAGGGACATAAGTTGCACCACAGGGAGGGAGGAGGGTGCCTAGCACGATACATTTTCTTTCTTCGGTAGGCATGTTATTGTGTTTGATGCTTTTGGAATTTAGGTTCTTCATGTTGATTTCAAAATGTCCTATATCATGTATGAAATGTACTAACTTGTTTTTTCCTCACAGCAGGTCAACTTGTGTGTGGTTGCAACATTACGGTCCCATTGAGTACATTTTTGGAGAGAGGGGCATCAGTTGCACCACAGGGCGGGAGGAGGGTGCAGAGCACGATACATTTTCCTTCTTATCTAAGGATTTTTTTGTGTTTGATACTTTTGGAATTTTGGTTTTTCATGTTGATTATAAAATGACCTTTTTCATGTTTGAAAATAACTAACTCGTTTTTTCCTCACAGCAGGTCAAACTGTGTGTGATTACAACATTACGGTCCCATTGAGTACATTTGTGGAGAAAGGGACATCAGTTGCAGCACAGGGCGGGAAGAGGGTGCCTAGCACGATACATTTTCTTTATTTGGTAAGCATTTTTTTTGTTCCATCCTTTTGGAATTTTAGTTTTTCATATTGATTTTAAAATGACCTTTCTCATGTTTGAAAGGTATTAACTCGTATTTTCCTGACAGCAGTTCAACTTATGTGTGGTTGCAACATTACAGTATCATTGAGTACATTTTTGGAGAAAGGGACATCAGTTGCACCACAGGGCGGGAGGATGGTGCCTAGCACGTTACATTTTCTTTCTTCGGTAAGCATTTTTTTGTGTTTGATACTTTTGGAATTTTGGTTTTTCATGTTGATCTTAAAATGACGTTTATCATGTTCGAAATGTACTAACTCGTTTTTTCCTCACAGCAGGTGAACTTGTGTGTGGTTGCAGCATTACGGTCCCATTGAGTACATTTTTGGAGAAAGGGACATCAGTTGCACCACAGGGCAGGAGGAGGGAGCAGAGCGCGATTGATTTCCTTTCTTCGGTAAGCATTTTTTAGTGTTTGATACTTTTGGAATTTTCGTTTTACATGTTGATTTTGAAATGACCTTTATCATGTTCGAAATGTAATAACTCGTTTTTTCCTCACAGCACGTCAACTTGTGTGTGGTTGCAACATTACGGTCCCGTTGAGTACATATTTGGAGAAAGGGACATCAGTTGCACCACAGGGCGGGAGGAGGGTGACTAGCACGAAAAATTTTCTTTCTTCGGTAAGCATTTTATTGTGTTTGATGCTTTTGGAATATTGGTTTTTCATGTTGATTTTAAAATGAACTTTATCATGTATGAAATGTACTAACACGTTTTTTCCTCACAGCAGGTCAACTTGTGTGTGGTTGCAACATTACGGTCACATTGAGTACATTTTTGGAGAAAGGGACACCAGTTGCACCACAGGGTGGGAGGAGGGTGCTGAGCACGATTCATTTTCTTTTTTCGCTAACCATTCTTTTGTGTATGATACTTTTGGAATTTTCGTTCTTCATGTTGATTTTAAAATGACCTTTATCATGTTTAAAATGTACTAACTCGTTCTTTCCTCACAGCAGGTCAACTTGTGTGTGGTTGCAACATTACGGTCCCGTTGAGTACATATTTGGAGAAAGGGACATTAGGTTCACCACAGGGCGCGAGGAGGGTGCGGAGCACGCTATATTTTCTTTCTTCGGTAAACATTTTTTTGTGTTTGATACTTTTGGAATTATGGTTTTCTGATGTTGACTTTAAAATGACCTTTTTCATGTTTGAAATGTACTAACTCGTTTTTTCCTCACAGCAGGTCAACTTGTGAGTGGTTGCAACATTACGGTCCAATTGAGTACATTTTTGGAGGACGGGACATCAGTTGCACCACAGGGCGGGAGGAGGGTGCATAGCACGATACATTTTCTTTCTCCGGTAAGCATTTTTTTATGTTTGATAGTTTTGGAATTTTGGTTTTTCATGTTGATTTTAAAATGAGCTTTTTCATATTTGAAAAGTACAAACTCGTTTTTCCCTGACAGCAGTTCAACTTGTGTGTGGTTGCAACATTACTGTCCCCTTGAGTACATTTTTGGAGAAAGGGACATCAGTTGCAGCACAGGGCGGGAGGAGGGTGCCTAGCACGATACATTTTCCTTATTTGGTAAGCATTTTTTTGTGTTTGATACTTTTGGAATTTTGGTTTTTCATGTTGATCTTAAAATGACGTTTATCATGTTCGAAATGTACTAACTCGTTTTTTCCTCACAGCAGGTGAACTTGTGTGTGGTTGCAGCATTACGGTCGCATTGAGTACATTTTTGGAGAAAGGGACATGAGTTGCACCACAGGGCGGAAGGAGGGTGCCTAGCACGATACATTTTCTTTCTTCGGTAAGCATTTTTTTGTGTTTGATACTTTTGGAATTTTGGTTCTTCATGTTGATCTTAAAATGACGTTTATCATGTTCGAAAGCTACTAACTCGTTTTTTATCACAGCAGGTCAACTTGTGTGTGGTTGCAGCATTACGGTCCCATTGAGTACATTTTTGGAGAAAGGGGCATCAGTTGCCCCACAGGGCGTGAAGAGGGTAAGGAGCACGATACATTTTCTTTCTTCGGAAGCATTTTTTTGTGTCTGATACTTTTGGAATTTTGGTTTTTCATGTTGATTTTAAAATGACCTTTTACATGTTGCAAATGTACTAACTCGTTTTTTCCTCACAGCAGGTCAACTTGTGTGTGGTTGCAACATTACGGTCCCATTGACTACATTTTTGGAGAAAGGGACATCAGTTGCACCACAGGACGGGAGGAGGGTGCGTAGCACGATACATTTTCTTTCTTCGGTACGCATTTTTTTGTGTTTGATACTTTTGGAATTTTGGTTTTTCATGTTGACATTAAAATAACGTTTATCGTGTTTGAAATGTACTAACTCGTTTTTTCCTCAAAGCAGGTCAACTTGTGTATGGTTGCAGCATTACGGTCCCATTGAGTACATTTTTGGAGTAAGGGACATTAGTTGTACCACAGGGCGGGAGGAGGGTGCAGAACACGATTCATTTCCTTTCTTCGGTAAGCATTCTTTGTGTTTGATACTTTGGGAATTTTCGTTTCTCATGTTGATTTTAAAGTGACCTTTATCATGTTCGAAATGTAATAACTCGTTTTTTCCTCACAGCACGTCAACTTGTGTGTGGTTGCAACATTACGGTCCCGTTGAGTACATATTTGGAGAAAGGGACATCAGTTGCACCACAGGGCGGGAGGAGGGTGACTAGCACGAAAAATTTTCTTTCTTCGGTAAGCATTTTATTGTGTTTGATGCTTTTGGAATTTTCGTTCTTCATGTTGATTTTAAAATGACCTTTATCATGTTTAAAATGTACTAAATCATTTTTCCTCACAGCAGGTCAACTTGTGTGTGTTTGTAATGTTACGGTCCCATTGAGTACATTTTTGGAGAAAGGGGCATCAGTTGCACCACAGAGCGGGTGGAGGGTGCAAAGCACGATACATTTTCTTTCTTCGGTAAGCATTATTTGTGTCTGATACTTTTGGAATTTTGGTTTTTCATGTTGATTTTAAAATGACCTTTTTCATGTTGGAAATGTACTAAATCGTTTTTTCCTCACAGCAGGTCAACTTGTGTGTGGTTGCAGCATTACGGTCCCATTGAGTACATTTTTGGAGAAAGGGACATTAGTTGTACCACAGGGCGGGAGGAGGGTGCAGAACACGATTCATTTCCTTTCTTCGGTAAGCATTCTTTGTGTTTGATACTTTTGGAATTTTCGTTTTTCATGTTGATTTTAAAGTGACCTTTATCATGTTCGAAATGTAATAACTCGTTTTTTCCTCACAGCACGTCAACTTGTGTGTGGTTGCAACATTACGGTCCCGTTGAGTACATATTTGGAGAAAGGGACATCAGTTGCACCACAGGGCGGGAGGAGGGTGACTAGCACGAAAAATTTTCTTTCTTCGGTAAGCATTTTATTGTGTTTGATGCTTTTGGAATTTTCGTTCTTCATGTTGATTTTAAAATGACCTTTATCATGTTTAAAATGTACTAAATCATTTTTCCTCACAGCAGGTCAACTTGTGTGTGTTTGTAACGTTACGGTCCCATTGAGTACATTTTTGGAGAAAGGGGCATCAGTTGCACCACAGAGCGGGTGGAGGGTGCAAAGCACGATACATTTTCTTTCTTCGGTAAGCATTATTTGTGTCTGATACTTTTGGAATTTTGGTTTTTCATGTTGATTTTAAAATGACCTTTTTCATGTTGGAAATGTACTAAATCGTTTTTTCCTCACAGCAGGTCAACTTGTGTGTGGTTGCAGCATTACGGTCCCATTGAGTACATTTTTGGACAAAGGGACATTAGTTGTACCACAGGGCGGGAGGAGGGTGCAGAGCACGATACATTTTCTTTCTTCGGTAAGCATTTTTTTGTGTCTGATACTTTTGGAATTTTCGTTTTTCATGTTGATTTTAAAATGACCTTTTGCATGTTGGATATGTACTAACTCTTTTTTTCCTCACAGCAGATCAACTTGTGTGTGGTTGCAACATTACGGTCCCATTGACTACATTTTTGGAGAAAGGGACATCAGTTGCACTTCAGGGCGGGAGGAGGGTGCCTAGCACAATACATTTTCATTCTTCGGTACGCATTTTTTTGCGTTTGATACTTTTGGAATTTTGGTTTTTCATGTTGACATTAAAATAACGTTTATCGTGTTTGAAATGTACTAACTCGTTTTTTCTCAAAGCAGGTCAACTTGTGTGTGGTTGCAGCATTACGGTCCCATTGAGTACAGTTTTGGAGAAAGGGACATTAGTTGTACCACAGGGCGGGAGGAGGGTGCAGAGCATGATTCATTTCCCTTCTTCGGTAAGCATTCTTTGTGTTTGATACTTTTGGAATTTTCGTTTTTCATGTTGATTTTAAAGTGACCTTTATCATGTTCGAAATGTAATAACTCGTTTTTTCCTCACAGCACGTCAACTTGTGTGTGGTTGCAACATTACGGTCCCGTTGACGTCATATTTGGAGGAAGGGACATCAGTTGCACCACAGGGCGGGAGGAGGGTGACTAGCAAGAAAAATTTTCTTTCTTCGGTAAGCATTTTCCTGTGTTTGATGCTTTTGGAATTTTGGTTTTTCATGTTGATTTTCAAATGAACTTTATCATGTATGAAATGTACTAACACGTTTTTTCCTCACAGCAGGTCAACTTGTGTGTGGTTGCAACATTACGGTCCCATTGAGTACATTTTTGGAGAAAGGGACATCAGTTGCACCACAGGGCGGGAGGAGGGTGCAGAGCACGATTCATTTTCTTTCTTCGGTAACCATTCTTTTGTGTATGATACTTTTGGAATTTTCGTTCTTCATGTTGATTTTAAAATGACCTTTATCATGTTTAAAATGTACTAACTCATTTTTCCTCAAAGCAGGTCAACTTGTGTGTGTTTGTAACGTTACAGTCCCATTGAGTACATTTTTGGAGAAAGGGGCATCAGTTGCACCACAGAGCGGGTGGAGGGTGCAGAGCACGATACATTTTCTTTCTTCGGTAAGCATTTTTTTGTGTCTGATACTTTTGGAATTTTGGTTTTTCATGTTGATTTTAAAATGACCTTTTTCATTTTTGAAAATTACTAACTCGTTTTTTCCTCACAGCAGGTCAACTTGTGTGTGGTTGCAACATTACGGTCCCATTGACTACATTTTTGGAGGAAGGGACATCAGTTGCACCTCAGGGCGGGAGGAGGGTGCCTAGCACGATACATTTTCTTTCTTCGGTACGCATTTTTTTGTGTTTGATACTTTTGGAATTTTGGTTTTTCATGTTGACATTAAAATAACGTTTATCGTGTTTGAAATGTACTAACTCGTTTTTTCCTCAAAGCAGGTCAACTTGTGTGTGGTTGCAGCATTACGGTCCCATTGAGTACATTTTTGGAGAAAGGGACATCAGTTGCACCACAGGGCGGGAGGAGGGTGCAGAGCCCGATTCATTTTCTTCTTCGGTAACCATTCTTTTGTGTATGATACTTATGGAATTTTCGTTCTTCATGTTGATTTTAAAATGACCTTTATCATGTTTAAAATGTACTAAATCATTTTTCCTCACAGCAGGTCAACTTGTGTGTGTTTGTAACGTTACGGTCCCATTGAGTACATTTTTGGAGAAATGGGCATCAGTTGCACCACAGAGCGGGTGGAGGGTGACTAGCACGAAAAATTTTCTTTCTTCGGTAAGCATTTTATTGTGTTTGATGCTTTTGGAGTTTTGGTTTTTCATGTTGATTTTAAAATGAACTTTATCATGTATGAAATGTACTAACACGTTTTTTCCTCACAGCAGGTCAACTTGTGTGTGGTTGCAACATTACGGTCCCATTGAGTACATTTTTGGAGAAAGGGACATCAGTTGCACCACAGGGCGGGAGGAGGGTGCAGAGCACGATTCATTTTCTTTCTTCGGTAACCATTCTTTTGTGTATGATACTTTTGGAATATTCGTTCTTCATGTTGACTATAAAATGACCTTTATCATGTTTAAAATGTACTAACTCATTTTTCCTCACAGCAGGTCAACTTGTGTGTGTTTGTAATGTTACGGTCCCATTGAGTACATTTTTGGAGAAAGGGGTATCAGTTGCACCACAGGGCGGGTGGAGGGTGCAGAGCACGATACATTTTCTTTCTTCGGTAAGCATTTTTTTGTGTCTGATACTTTTGGAATTTTGGTTTTTCATGTTGAGTTTAAAATGACCTTTATCATGTTGGAAATGTACTAACTCGTTTTTTCCTCACAGCAGGTCAACTTGTGCGTGGTTCCAACATTACGGTCCAATAGAGTACATTTGTGGAGAAAGTGACATCAGTTGCACCACAGGGCGGGAGGAGGGTGCTTAGCACGATACATTTTCTTTCTTCGGTACGCATTTTTTTGTGTTTGAAACTTTTGGAAATTTGGTTTTTCATGTTGACATTAAAATAACGTTTATCGTGTTTGAAATGTACTAACTCGTTTTTTCCTCACAGCAGGTCAACTTGTGTGTGGTTGCAGCATTACGGTCCCATTGAGTACATTTTTGGAGAACGGGACATTAGTTGTACCACAGGGCGGGAGGAAGGTGCCTAGCACGATACATTTTCTTTCTGCGGTAAGCATTTTATTGTGTTTGATGCTTTTGGAATTTAGGTTTTTCATGTTGATTTTAAAATGACCTTTATCATGTATGAAATGTACTAACTCGTTTTTTCCTCACAGCAGGTCAACTTGTGTGTGGTTGCAACATTACGGTCCCATTGAGTACATTTTTGGAGATAGGGGCATCAGTTGCACCACAGGGAGGGAGGAGGGTGCAGAGCACAATACATTTTCTTTCTTCGGTAAGCATTTTTTTGTGTATGATACTTTTGGAATTTTGGTTTTTCATGTTGATTTTAAAATGACCTTTTTCATGTTTGAAAATTACTAACACGTTTTTTCCTTACAGCAGGTCAAACTGTGTGTGGTTACAACATTACGGTCCCATTGAGTACATTTTTGGTGAAAGGGACATCAGTTGCACCACAGGGCGCGAGGAGGGTGCGGAGCACGCTAAATTTTCTTTCTTCGGTAAACATTTTTTTGTGTTTGATACCTTTGGAATTATGGTTTTCTCATGTTGACTTTAAAATGACCTTTTTCATGTTTGAAATGTACTAACTCGTTTTTTCCTCACAGCAGGTCAATTTGTGTGTGGTTGCAACATTACGGTCCCATTGAGTACATTTTTGGAGATAGGGGCATCAGTTGCACCAAAGGGCGGGATGAGGGTGCAGAGCACGATACATTTTCTTTCTTCGGTAAGCATTTTTTTGTGTCTGATACTTTTGGAATTTTGGTTTTTCATGTTGATTTTTAAATGACCTTTTTCATGTTGGAAATGTACTAACTCGTTTTTTCCTCGCAGCAGGTCACCTTGTGTGTGGTTGCAACATTACGGTCCCATTGAGTACATTTTTGGAGATAGGGGCATCAGTTGCACCACAGGGTGGGAGGAGGGTGCATAGCACGATACATTTTCTTTCTCCGGTAAGCATTTTTTTATGTTTGATAGTTTTGGAATTTTGGTTTTTCATGTTGATTTTAAAATGAGCTTTTTCATATTTGAAAGGTACTAACTCGTTTTTTCCTCACAGCAGGTCAACTTGTGTGTGGTTGCAGCATTACGGTCCCATTGAGTACATTTTTGGAGAAAGGGACATCAGTTGCACCACAGGGGGCGAGGAGGGTGCGGAGCACGCTAAATTTTCCTTCTTCGGTAAACATTTTTTTGTGTTTGATACTTTTGGAATTATGGTTTTCTCATGTTGACTTTAAAATGACCTTTTTCATGTTTGAAATGTACTAACTCGTTTTTTCCTCACAGCAGGTCAACTTGTGTGTGGTTGCAACATTACGGTCCCATTGAGTACATCTTTGGAGAAAGGGACATCAGTTGCACCACAGGGCGGGAGTAGGGTGCAGAGCACGATACTTTTTATTTCTTCGGTAAGCATTTTATTCTGTTTGATGCTTTTGGAATTTTGGTTTTTATTTTTGATTATAAAATGACCTTTATCATGTATGAAATATACTAATTCGTTTTTTCCTCACAGGAGGTCAACTTGTATGTGGTTGCAACATTACGGTCCCATTCAGTACATTTTTGGAGAAAGGGACATCAGTTGCACCACAGGGCGGGAGGAGGGTGCCTAGCATGAAAAATTTTCTTTCTTCGGTAAGCATTTTATTGTGTTTGTGCTTTTGGAATTTTGGTTTTTCATGTTGATTTTAAAATGACCTTTATCGTGTATGAAATGTACTAACACGTTTTTTCCTCACAGCAGGTCAACTTGTGTGTGGTTGCACAATTACGGTCACATTGAGTACATTTTTTGAGAAAGGGACATCAGTTGCACCACAGGGCGGGAGGAGGGTGCAGAGCACTATTCATTTTCTTTCTTCGGTAACCATTTATTTGTGTATGATACTTTTGGAATTTTCGTTCTTCATGTTGATTTAAAAATGACCTTTATCATGTTTGAAATGTACTAACTCATTTTTCCTCACAGCACTTCAACTTGTGTGTGGTTGTAACATTACGGACCCGTTGAGTACATATTTGGAGATAGGGACATCAGTTGCATCACAGGGCGGGAGGAGGGTGCCTTGCACGAAAAATTTTCTTTCTTCGGTAATCATTTTTTTGTGTATGATAATTTTGGAATTTTCGTTCTTCATGTTGATTTTAAAATGACCTTTATCATGTTTGAAATGTACTAACTCATTTTTCCTCACAGCAGCTCTACTTGTGTGTGGTTGCAACATTACGGTCCCATTGAGTACATTTTTGGAGGAAGGGACATCAGTTGCACCACAGGGCGGGAGGAGGGTGCCTAGCACGATACATTTTCTTTCTTCGGTACGCATTTTTGTGTGTTTGATAGTTTTGGAATTTTGGTTTTTCATGTTGACATTGAAATAACGTTTATCGTGTTTGAAATGTACTAACTCGTTTTTTCCTCAAAGCAGGTGAACTTGTGTGTGGTTGCAGCATTACGGTCCCATTGAGTACATTTTTGGAGAAAGGGACATTAGCTGTACCACAGGGCGGGAGGAGGGTGCAGAGCACGATTCATTTCCTTTCTTCGGTAAGCATTCTTTGTGTTTGATACTTTTGGAATTTTCGTTTTTCATGTTGATTTTAAAGTGACCTTTATCATGTTCGAAATGTAATAACTCGTTTTTTCCTCACAGCACGTCAACTTGTGTGTGGTTGCAACATTACGGTCCCGTTGAGTACATATTTGGAGAAAGGGACATCAGTTGCACCACAGGGCGGGAGGAGGGTGACTAGCACGAAAAATTTTCTGTCTTCGGTAAGCATTTTATTGTGTTTGATGCATTTGGAATTTTGGTTTTTCATGTTGATTTTAAAATGAACTTTATCATGTATGAAATGTACTAACACGTTTTTTCCTCACAGCAGGTCAACTTGTGTGTGGTTGCAACATTACGGTCCCATTGAGTACATTTTTGGAGAAAGGGACATCAGTTGCACCACAGGGCGGGAGGAGGGTGCAGAGCACGATACATTTTCCTTCTTCGCTAAGTATTTTTTTGTGTTTGATACTTTTGGAATTTTGGTTTTCCCATGTTGATATTAAAATGACCTTTTTCATGTTAGAAAATTACTAACTCGTTTTTTCATCACAGCAGGTCAAACTGTGTGTGGTTACAACATTACGGTCCAATTGAGTACATTTTTGGAGGAAGGGACATCAGTTGCACCACAGGGCGGAAGGAGGGTGCATAGCACGATACATTTTCTTTCTCCGGTAAGCATTTTTTTATGTGTGATAGTTTTGGAATTTTGGTTTTTCATGTTGATTTTAAAATGAGCTTTTTCATATTTGAAAGGTAGTAACTCGTTTTTTCCTGACAGCAGTTCAACTTGTGCGTGGTTGCAACATTACTGTCCCCTTGAGTACATTTTTTGAGAAAGGGACATCAGTTGCAGCACAGGGCGGGAGGTGGGTGCCTAGCACGATACACTTTCCTTATTTGGTAAGCATTTTTTTGTGTTTGATACTTTTGGAATTTTGATTTTTCATGTTGATTTTAAAATGACCTTTTTCATGTTGGAAATGTACTAACTCGTTTTTTCCTCACAGCAGGTCAACTTGTGTGTGGTTGCAACATTACGGTCCCATTGACTACATTTTTGGAGAAAGGGACATCAGTTGCACCACAGGGCGGGAGGAGGGTGCCTAGCACGATACATTTTCTTTCTTCGGTACGCATTTTTTTGTGTTTGATTCTTTTGGAATTTTGGTTTTTCATGTTGACATTAAAATAACGTTTATCGTGTTTGAAATGTACTAACTCGTTTTTTCCTCAAAGCAGGTCAACTTGTGTGTGGTTGCAGCATTACGGTCCCATTGAGTACATTTTGGAGAAAGGGACATTAGTTGTACCACAGGGCGGGAGGAGGGTGCAGAACACGATTCATTTCCTTTCTTCGGTAAGCATTCTTTGTGTTTGATACTTTCGGAATTTTGGTTTTACATGTTGATTTTAAAATGAACTTTATCATGCATGAAATGTACTAACACGTTTTTTCCTCACAGCAGGTCAACTTGTGTGTGGTTGCAACATTACGGTCCCATTGAGTACATTTTTGGAGAAAGGGACATCAGTTGCACCACAGGGCGGGAGGAGGGTGCAGACCACGATTCATTTTCTTTCTTCGGTAACCATTCTTTTGTGTATGATACTTATGGAATTTTCGTTCTTCATGTTGATTTTAAAATGACCTTTATCATGTTTAAAATGTACTAAATCATTTTTCCTCACAGCAGGTCAACTTGTGTGTGTATGTAACGTTACGGTCCCATTGAGTACATATTTGGAGAAATGGGCATCAGTTGCACCACAGAGCGGGTGGAGGGTGCAAAGCACGATACATTTTCTTTCTTCGGTAAGCTTTATTTGTGTCTGATACTTTTGGAATTTTGGTTTTTCATGTTGATTTTAAAATGACCTTTTTCATGTTGGAAATGTACTAACTCGTTTTTTCCTCACAGCAGGTCAACTTGTGTGTGGTTGCAGCATTACGGTCCCATTGAATACATTTTTGGAGAAAAGGGCATCAGTTGCACCAAAGGGCGGGATGAGGGTGCAGAGCACGATACATTTTCTTTCTTCGGTAAGCATTTCTTTGTGTCTGATACTTTTGGAATTTTGGTTTTTCATGTTGATTTTTAAATGACCTTTTTCATGTTGGAAATGTACTAACTCGTTTTTTCTTCACAGCAGGTCACCTTGTGTGTGGTTGCAACATTACGGTCCCATTGACTACATTTTTGGAGAAAGGGACATCAGTTGCACCACAGGGCGGGAGGAGGGTGACTAGCACGATACATTTTCTTTCTTCGGTACGCATTTTTTGTGTTTGATACTTTTGGTATTTTGGTTTTTCATGTTGACATTAAAATAACGTTTATCGTGTTTGAAATGTACTAACTCGTTTTTTCCTCACAGAAGGTCAATTTGTGTGTGGTTGCAACATTACGGTCCCATTGAGTACATCTTTGGAGAAAGGGGCATCAGTTGCACCAAAGGGCGGGATGAGGGTGCAGAGCACGATACATTTTCTTTCTTCGGTAAGCATTTTTTGTGTCTGATACTTTTGGATTTTGGTTTTTCATGTTGATTTTTAAATGACCTTTTTCATGTTGGAAATGTACTAACTCGTTTTTTCCTCACAGCAGGTCAACTTGTGTGTGGTTGCAACATTACGGTCCCATTGACTACATTTTTGGAGAAAGGGACATCAGTTGCACCACAGGGCGGGAGGAGGGTGCCTAGCACGATTCTTTTTCTTTCTTCGGTACGCATTTTTTGTGTTTGATACTTTTGGTATTTTGGTTTTTCATGTTGACATTAAAATAACGTTTATCGTGTTTGAAATGTACTAACTCGTTTTTTCCTCAAAGCAGGTCAACTTGTGTGTGGTTGCAGCATTACGGTCCCATTGAGTACATTTTTGGAGAAAGGAACATTAGTTGTACCACAGGGCGGGAGGAGGGTGCAGAGCACGATTCATTTCCTATCTTCGGTAAGCATTCTTTGTGTTTGATACTTTCGGAATTTTCGTTTTTCATGTTGATTTTAAAGTGACCTTTATCATGTTCGAAATGTAATAACTCGTTTTTTCCTCACAGCAGGTCAACTTGTGTGTGGTTGCAACATTACGGTCCCGTTGAGTACATATTTGGAGAAAGGGACATCAGTTGCACCACAGGGAGGGAGGAGGGTTACTAGCACGAAAAATTTTCTTTCTTCGGTAAGCCTTTTATTGTGTTTGATGCTTTTGGAGTTTTGGTTTTTCATGTTGATTTTAAAATGAAATTTATCATGTATGAAATGTACTAACACGTTTTTTCCTCACAGCAGGTCAACTTGTGTGTGGTTGCAACATTACGGTCCCATTGAGTACATTTTTGGAGAAAGGGACATCAGTTGCACCACAGGGCGGGAGGAGGGTGCAGAGCACGATTCAGTTTCTTTCTTCGGTAACCATTCTTTTGTGTATGATACTTTTGGAATTTCCGTTCTTCATGTTGATTTTAAAATGACCTTTATCATGTTTAAAATGTATTAACTCATTTTTCCTCACAGCAGGTCAACTTGTGTGTGTTTGTAACGTTACGGTCCCATTGAGTACATTTTTGGAGAAAGGGGCATCAGTTGCACCACAGAGCGGGTGGAGGGTGCAGAGGACGATACATTTTCTTTCTTCGGTAAGCATTTTTTTGTGTCTGATACTTTTGGAATTTTGGTTTTTCATGTTGATTTTAAAATGACCTTTTTCATGTTTGAAAATTACTAACATGTTTTTTCCTCACAGCAGGTCAAACTGTGTGTGGTTACAACATTACGGTCCCATTGAGTACATTTTTGGAGAAAGGGACATTAGTTGCACCACAGGGCGCGAGGAGGGTGCGGAGCACGCTAAATTTTCTTTCTTCGGTAAACATTTTTTTGTGTTTGATACCTTTGGAATTATGGTTTTCTCATGTTGACTTTAAAATGACCTTTTTCATGTTTGAAATGTACTAACTCGTTTTTTCCTCACAGCAGGTCAATTTGTGTGTGGTTGCAACATTACGGTCCCATTGAGTACATTTTTGGAGAAAGGGGCATCAGTTGCACCAAAGGGCGGTATGAGGGTGCAGAGCACTATACATTTTCTTTCTTCGGTAAGCATTTTTTTGTGTCTGATACTTTTGGAATTTTGGTTTTTCATGTTGATTTTTAAATGACCTTTTTCGTGTTGGAAATGTACTAACTCGTTTTTTCCTCACAGCAGGTCAACTTGTGTGTGGTTGCAACATTACGGTCCCATTGACTACATTTTTGGAGAAAGGGACATCAGTTGCACCACAGGGCGGGAGGAGGGTGCCTAGCACGATACATTTTCTTTCTTCGGTACGCATTTTTTTGTGTTTGATACTTTTGGTATTTTGGTTTTTCATGTTGACATTAAAATAACGTTTATCGTGTTTGAAATGTACTAACTCGTTTTTTCCTCAAAGCAGGTCAACTTGTGTGTGGTTGCAGCATTACGGTCCCATTGAGTCCATTTTTGGAGAAAGGAACATTAGTTGTACCACAGGGCGGGAGGAGGGTGCAGAGCACGATTCATTTCCTTTCTTCGGTAAGCATTCTTTGTGTTTGATACTTTTGGAATTTCCGTTCTTCATGTTGATTTTAAAATGACCTTTATCATGTTTAAAATGTACTAACTCATTTTTCCTCACAGCAGGTCTACTTGTGTGTGTTTGTAACGTTACGGTCCCATTGAGTACATTTTTGGAGAAAGGGGCATCAGTTGCACCACAGGGCGGGAGGAGGGTGCCTAGCACGATACATTTTCTTTCTTCGGTACGCATTTTTTTGTGTTTGATACTTTTGGTATTTTGGTTTTTCATGTTGACATTAAAATAACGTTTATCGTGTTTGAAATGTACTAACTCGTTTTTTCCTCAAAGCAGGTCAACTTGTGTGTGGTTGCAGCATTACGGTCCCATTGAGTACATTTTTGGAGAAAGGGACATCAGTTGCACCACAGGGCGGGAGGAGGGTGCAGAGCACGATTCATTTTCTTTCTTCGGTAACCATTCTTTTGTGTATGATACTTTTGGAATTTCCGTTCTTCATGTTGATTTTAAAATGACCTTTATCATGTTTAAAATGTACTAACTCATTTTTCCTCACAGCAGGTCTACTTGTGTGTGTTTGTAACGTTACGGTCCCATTGAGTACATTTTTGGAGAAAGGGGCATCAGTTGCACCACAGAGCGGGTGGAGGGTGCAGAGCACGATACATTTTCTTTCTTCGGTAAGCATTTTTTTGTGTCTGATACTTTTGGAATTTTGGTTTTTCATGTTGATTTTAAAATGACCTTTTTCATGTTTGAAAATTACTAACACGTTTTTTCCTCACAACAGGTCAAACTGTGTGTGGTTACAACATTACGGTCCCATTGAGTACATTTTTGGAGAAAGGGACATCAGTTGCACCACAGGGCGCGAGGAGGGTGCGGAGCACGCTAAATTTTCTTTCTTCGGTAAACATTTTTTTGTGTTTGATACCTTTGGAATTATGGTTTTCTCATGTTGACTTTAAAATGACCTTTTTCATGTTTGAAATGTACTAACTCGTTTTTTCCTCACAGCAGGTCAATTTGTGTGTGGTTGCAACATTACGGTCCCATTGAGTACATTTTTGGAGAAAGGGGCATCAGTTGCACCAAAGGGCGGAATGAGGGTGCAGAGCACGATACATTCTCTTTCTTCGGTAAGCATTTATTTGTGTCTGATACTTTTGGAATTTTGGTTTTTCATGTTGATTTTTAAATGACCTTTTTCATGTTGGAAATGTACTAACTCGTTTTTTCCTCACAGCAGGTCAACTTGTGTGTGGTTGCAACATTACGGTCCCATTGACTACATTTTTGGAGAAAGGGACATCAGTTGCAGCACAGGGAGGGAGGAGGGTGACTAGCACGAAAAATTTTCTTTCTTCGGTAAGCATTTTATTGTGTTTGATGCTTTTGGAGTTTTGGTTCTTTATGTTGATTTTAAAATGAACTTTATCATGTATGAAATGTACTAACACGTTTTTTCCTCACAGCAGGTCAACTTGTGTGTGGTTGCAACATTACGGTCTCATTGAGTACATTTTTGGAGAAAGAAACATCAGTTGCACCACAGGGCGGGAGGAGGGTGCAGAGCACGATTCATTTTCTTTCTTCGGTAACCATTCTTTTGTGTATGATACTTTTGGAATTTTCGTTCTTCATGTTGACTTTAAAATGACCATTATCATGTTTAAAATGTACTAACTCATTTTTCCTCACAGCAGGTCAACTTGTGTGTGTTTGTAATGCTACGGTCCCATTGAGTACATTTTTGGAGAAAGGGGCATCAGTTGCACCACAGAGCGGGTGGAGGGTGCAGAGCACGATACATTTTCTTTCTTCGGTAAGCATTTTTTTGTGTCTGATACTTTTGGAATTTTGGTTCTTCATGTTGATTTTAAAATGACCTTTTTCATGTTGGAAATGTACTAACTCGTTTTTTCCTCACAGCAGGTCAACTTGTGTGTGGTTGCAGCATTACGGTCCCATTGAGTACATTTTTGGAGAAAGGGACATTAGTTGTACCACAGGGCGGGAGGAGGGTGCCTAGCACGATACATTTTCTTTCTGCGGTAAGCATTTTATTGTGTTTGATGCTTTTGGAATTTAGGTTTTTCATGTTGATTTTAAAATGACCTTTATCATGTATGAAATGTACTAACTCGTTTTTTCCTCACAGCAGGTCAACTTGTGTGTGGTTGCAACATTACGGTCCCATTGAGTACATTTTTGGAGATAGGGGCATCAGTTGCACCACAGGGAGGGAGGAGGGTGCAGAGCACGATACATTTTCTTTCTTCGGAAAGCATTTTTTTGTGTCTGATACTATTGGAATTTTGGTTTTTCATGTTGATTTTAAAATGACCTTTTTCATGTTTGAAATGTACTGAATCGTTTTTTCCTCACAGCAGGTCAACTTTTGTGTGGTTGCAACATTACGGACCCATTGAGTACATTTTTGGAGAAAGGGACATCAGTTGCACCACAGGGCGCGAGGAGGGTGCGGAGCACACTAAATTTTCTTTCTTCGGCAAACATTTTTTTGTGTCTGATACTTTTGGAATTATGGTTTTCTCATGTTGACTTTAAAATGACCTTTTTCATGTTTGAAATGTACTAACTCATTTTTCCTCACAGCAGGTCAACTTGTGTGTGGTTGCAACATTACGGTCCCATTGAGTACATTTTTGGAGGAAGGGACATCAGTTGCACTACAGGGCGGGAGGAGGGTAACTAGCACGATACATTTTCTTTCTTCGGTACGCATTTTTTTGTGTTTGATAGTTTTGGAATTTTGATTTTTCATGTTGACATTAAAATAACGTTTATCGTGTTTGAAATGTACTAACTCGTTTTTTCCTCAAAGCAGGTCAACTTGTGTGTGGTTGCAGCATTACGGTCCCATTGAGTACATTTTTGGAGAAAGGGACATTAGCTGTACCACAGGGTGGGAGGAGGGTGCAGAGCACGATTCATTTCCTTTCTTCGGTAACCATTCTTTTGTGTATGATACTTATGGAATTTTCGTTTTTCATGTTGATTTTAAAGTGACCTTTATCATGTTCGAAATGTAATAACTCGTGTTTTCCTCACAGCACGTCAACTTGTGTGTGGTTGCAACATTACGGTCCCGTTGGGTACATATTTGGAGAAAGGGACATCAGTTGCACCACAGGGCGGGAGGAGGGTGACTAGCACGAAAAATTTTCTGTCTTCGGTAAGCATTTTATTGTGATTGATGCATTTGGAATTTTGGTTTTTCATGTTGATTTTAAAATGAACTTTATCATGTATGAAATGCACTAACACGTCTTTTCCTCACAGCAGGTCAACTTGTGTGTGGTTGCAACATTACGGTCCCATTGAGTACATTTTTGGAGAAAGGGACATCAGTTGCACCACACGGCGGGAGGAGGGTGCAGACCACGATTCATTTTCTTTCTTCGGTAACCATTCTTTTGTGTATGATACTTATGGAATTTTCGTTCTTCATGTTGATTTTAAAATGACCATTATCATGTTTAAAATGTACTAAATCATTTTTCCTCACAGCAGGTCAACTTGTGTGTGGTTGCAACATTACGGTCCCATTGAGTACATTTTTGGAGAAAGGGACATCAGTTGCACCACAGGGCGGGAGGAGGGTGAAGAGCACGATACATTTTCTTTCTTCGGTAAGCATTTTTTTGTGTTTGATACTTTTGGAATTTTGGTTTTTCATGTTGACATTAAAATAACGTTTATCGTGTTGAAATGTACTAACTCGTTTTTTCCTCAAAGCAGGTCAACTTGTGTGTGGTTGCAGCATTACGGTCCCATTGAGTACATTTTTGGAGAAAGGGACATTAGTTGTACCACAGTGCGGGAGGAGGGTGCAGAACACGATTCATTTCCTTTCTTCGGTAAGCATTCTTTGTGTTTGATACTTTTGGAATTTTCGTTTTTCATGTTGATTTTAAAGTGACCTTTATCATGTTCGAAATGTAATAACTCGTTTTTTCCTCACAGCACGTCAACTTGTCTGTGGATGCAACATTACGGACCCGTTGAGTACATATTTGGAGAAAGGGACATCAGTTGCACCACAGGGCGGGAGGAGGGTGACTAGCACGAAAAATTTTCTTTCTTAGGTAAGCATTTTATTGTGTTTGATGCTTTTGGAATTTAGGTTTTTCATGTTGATTTTAAAATGAACTTTATCATGTATGAAATGTACTAACACGTTTTTTCCTCACAGCAGGTCAACTTGTGTGTGGTTGCAACATTACGGTCCCATTGAGTACATTTTTGGAGAAAGGGACATCAGTTGCACCACAGGGCGGGAGGAGGGTGCAGACCACGATTCATTTTCTTTCTTCGGTAACCATTCTTTTGTGTATGATACTTATGGAATTTTCGTTCTTCATGTTGTTTTTAAAATGACCATTATCATGTTTAAAATGTACTAAATCATTTTTCCTCACAGCAGGTCAACTTGTGTGTGTTTGTAACATTACGGTCCCATTGAGTACATTCTTGGAGAAAGGGGCATCAGTTGCACCACAGAGCGGGTGGAGGGTGCAAAGCACGATACATTTTCTTTCTTCGGTAAGCATTATTTGTGTCTGATACTTTTGGAATTTTGGTTTTTCATGTTGATTTTAAAATGACCTTTTTCATGTTGGAAATGTACTAACTCGTTTTTTCCTCACAGCAGGTCAACTTGTGTGTGGTTGCAGCATTACGGTCCCATTGAGTACATTTTTGGAGAAAGGGGCATCAGTTGCACCAAAGGGCGGGATGAGGGTGCAGAGCACGATACATTTTCTTTCTTCGGTAAGCATTTTTTCGTGTCTGATACTTTTGGAATTTTGGTTTTTCATGTTGATTTTTAAATGATTTTTTTCATGTTGGAAATGTACTAACTCGTTTTTTCCTCACAGCAGGTCAACTTGTGTGTGGTTGCAACATTACGGTCCCATTGACTACATTTTTGGAGAAAGGGACATCAGTTGCACCACAGGGCGGGAGGAGGGTGCCTAGCACGATACATTTTCTTTCTTCGGTACGCATTTTTTTGTGTTTGATACTTTTGGTATTTTGGTTTTTCATGTTGACATTAAAATAACGTTTATCGTGTTTGAAATGTACTAACTCGTTTTTTCCTCAAAGCAGGTCAACTTGTGTGTGGTTGCAACATTACGGTCCCATTGAGTACATTTTTGGAGAAAGGAACATTAGTTGTACCACAGGGCGGGGGAGGGTGCAGAGCACGATTCATTTCCTTTCTTCGGTAAGCATTCTTTGTGTTTGATACTTTTGGAATTTTCGTTTTTCATGTTGATTTTAAAGTGACCTTTATCATGTTCGAAATGTAATAACTCGTTTTTTCCGCACAGCAGGTCAACTTGTGTATGGTTGCAACATTACGGTCCCGTTGAGTACATATTTGGAGAAAGGGACATCAGTTGCACCACAGGGAGGGAGGAGGGTGACTAGCACGAAAAATTTTCTTTCTTCGGTAAGCATTTTATTGTGTTTGATGCTTTTGGAGTTTTGGTTTTTCATGTTGATTTTAAAATGAACTTTATCATGTATGAAATGTACAAACACGTTTTTTCCTCACAGCAGGTCAACTTGTGTGTTGTTGCAATATTACGGTCCAATTGAGTACATTTTTGGAGAAAGGGGCATCAGTTGCACCACAGAGCGGGTGGAGGGTGCAGAGCACGATACATTTTCTTTCTTCGGTAAGCATTTTTTTGTGTCTGATACTTTTGGAATTTTGGTTTTTCATGTTAATTTTAAAATGACCTTTTTCATGTTGGAAATGTACTAACTCGTTTTTTCCTCACAGCAGGTCAAATTGTATGTGGTTCCAACATTACGGTCCAATTGAGTACATTTGTGGAGAAAGGGACATCAGTTGCACCACAGGGCGGGAGGAGGGTGACTAGCACGAAAAATTTTCTGTCTTCGGTAAGCATTTTATTGTGTTTGATGCTTTTGGAAATTTGGATTTTCATGTTGACATTAAAATAACGTTTATCGTGTTTGAAATGTACTAAGTCGTTTTTTC
The DNA here is from genome assembly GCF_023864275.1 of Schistocerca cancellata. Lineage (NCBI taxonomy): Eukaryota > Metazoa > Arthropoda > Insecta > Orthoptera > Acrididae > Schistocerca > Schistocerca cancellata. The sequence goes on along the minus strand of NW_026047168.1, from coordinate 625,265 downwards.
CTCACAGAAGGTCAACTTGTGTGTGGTTGCAACATTACGGTCCCATTGAGTACATTTTTGGAGATAGGGGCATCAGTTGCACCACAGGGACGAGGGAGGGTGCAGAGCACGATACATTTTCTTTCTTCGGTAAGCATTTTTTTTGTGTCTGATACAATTGGAATTTTGGTTTTTCATGTTGATTTTAAAATGACCTATTTCATGTTTGAAATGTACTGAATCGTTTTTTCCTCACAGCAGGTCAACTTGTGTGTGGTTGCAACATTACGGTCCCATTGAGTACATTTTTGGAGAAAGGGACATCAGTTGCACCACAGGGCGCGAGGAGGGTGCGGAGCACGCTACATTTTCTTTCTTCGGTAAACATTTCTTTGTGTCTGATACTTTTGGAATTATGGTTTTCTCATGTTGACTTTAAAATGACCTTTTTCATGTTTGAAATGTACTAACTCGTTTTTTCCTCACAGCAGGTCAACTTGTGAGTGGTTGCAACATCACGATCCTATTGAGTACATTTTTGGAGGAAGGGACATCAGTTGCACCACAGGGCGGGAGGAGGGTGCATAGCACGATACATTTTCTTTCCCCGGTAAGCATTTTTTTATGTTTGATAGTTTTGGAATTTTGGTTTTTCATGTTGATTTTAAAATGAGCTTTTTCATATTTGAAAGGTACTAACTCGTTTTTTCCTGACAGCAGTTCAACTTGTGTGTGGTTGCAACATTACTGTCCCCTTGAGTACATTTTTTGAGAAAGGGACATCAGTTGCACCACAGGGTGGGAGTAGGGTGCAGAGCACGCTACTTTTTATTTCTTCGGTAAGCATTTTATTCTGTTTGATGCTTTTGGAATTTTGGTTTTTATTGTTGATTATAAAATGACCTTTTTCATGTATGAACTATACTAATTCGTTTTTTCCTCACAGCAGGTCAACTTGTGTGTGGTTGCAGCATTACGGTCCCATTGAGTACATTTTTGGAGAAAGGGACATTCGTTGTACCACAGGGCGGGAGGAGGGTGCAGAGCACGATTCATTTCCTTTCTTCGGTAAGCCTTCTTTGTGTTTGATACTTTTGGAATTTTCGTTTTTCATGTTGATTTTAAAGTGACCTTTATCATGTTCGAAATGTAATAACTCATTTTTTCCTCACAGCACGTCAACTTGTGTGTGGTTGCAACATTACGGTCCCGTTGAGTACATATTTGGAGAAAGGGACATCAGTTGTACCACTGGGCGGGAGGAGGGTGACTAGCACGAAAAATTTTCTGTCTACGGTATGCATTTTATTGTGTTTGATGCTTTTGGAATTTTGGTTTTTCATGTTGATTTTAAAATGAATTTTATCATGTATGAAATGTACTAACACGTTTTTCCTCACAGCAGGTCAACTTGTGTGTGGTTGCAACATTACGGTCCCATTGAGTACATTTTTGGAGAAAGGGACATCAGTTGCACCACAGGGCGGGAGGAGGGTGCAGAGCATGATACATTTTCCTTCTTCGCTAAGTATTTTTTTGTGTTTGATACTTTTGGAATTTTGGTTTTATCATGCTGATTTTAAAATGACCTTTTTCATGTTAGAAAATTACTAACTCGTTTTTTCATCACAGCAGGTCAAACTGGGTGTGGTTACAACCTTACGTTTCAATTGAGTACATTTTTGGAGAAAGGGACATCAGTTGCACCATAGGGCGCGAGGAGGGTGCGGAGCACGCTACATTTTCTTTCTTCGGTAAACATTTCTTTGTGTTTAATACTTTTGGAATTATGGTTTTCTCATGTTGACTTTAAAATGACCTTTTTCATGTTTGAAATGTACTAACTCGTTTTTTCCTCACAGCACAACAACTTGTGAGTGGTTGCAACATTATGGTCCTATTGAGTACATTTTTGGAGGAAGGGACATCAGTTGCACCACAGGGCGGGAGGAGGGTGCATAGCACGATACATTTTCTTTCTCCGGTAAGCATTTTTTTATGTTTGATAGTTTTGGAATTTTGGTTTTTCATGTTGATTTTAAAATGAGCTTTTTCATTTTTGAAAGGTACTAACTCGTTTTTTCCTGACAGCAGTTCAACTTGTGTATGGTTGCAACATTACTGTCCCGTTGAGTACATTTTTTGAGAAAGGGACATCAGTTGCAGCACAGGGCGGGAGGAGGGTGCCTAGCACGATACATTTTCCTTATTTGGTAAGCATTTTTTTGTGTTTGATACTTTTGGAATTTTGGTTTTTCATGTTGATTTTAAAATTACCTTTTTCATGTTTGAAAATTACTAACTCGTTTTTTCCTCACAGCAGGTCAAACTGTGTGTGGTTACAACATTACGGTCCCATTGAGTACATTTTTGGAGAAAGGGACATCAGTTGCACAACAGGGTGCGAGGAGGGTGCGGAGCACGCTAAATTTTCTTTCTTCGGTAAACATTTTTTTGTGTTTGATACTTTTGGAATTATGGTTTTCTCATGTTGACTTTAAAATGACCTTTTTCATGTTTGAAATGTACTAACTCGTTTTTTCCTCACAGCAGGTCAACTTGTGTGTGGTTGCAACATTACGGTCCCATTGAGTACATTTTTGGAGAAAGGGGCATCAGTTGCCCCACAGGGCGTCAAGAGGATAAAGAGCACGATTCATTTCCTTTCTTCGGTAAGCATTCTTTGTGTTTGATACTTTTGGAATTTTGGTTTTTCATGTTGATTTTAAAATGACCTTTATCATGTTCGAAATGTACTAACTCGTTTTTTCCTCACAGCAGGTCAACTTGTGTGTGGTTGCAACATTACGGTCCCATTGACTACATTTTTGGAGAAAGGGACATCAGTTGCACCACAGGGCGGGAGGAGGGTGCCTAGGACGATACATTTTCTTTCTTCGGTACGGATTTTTTTGTGTTTGATACTTTTGGAATATTGGTTTTTCATGTTGACATTAAAATAACGTTTATCGTGTTTGAAATGTACTAACTCGTTTTTTCCTCAAAGCAGGTCAACTTGTGTGTGGTTGCAGCATTACGGTCCCATTGAGTACATTTTTGGAGAGAGGGACATTAGTTGTACCACAGGGCGGGAAAAGGGTGCAGAACACGATTCATTTCCTTTCTTCGGTAAGCATTCTTTGTGTTTGATACTTTTGGAATTTTCGTTTTTCATGTTGATTTTAAAGTGACCTTTATCATGTTCGAAATGTAATAACTCGTTTTTTCCTCACAGCACGTCAACTTGTGTGTGGTTGCAACATTACGGTCCCATTGAGTACATATTTGGAGAAAGGGACATCAGTTGCACCACAGGGCGGGAGGAGGGTGACTAGCACGAAAAATTTTCTTTCTTCGGTAAGCATTTTATTGTGTTTGATGCTTTTGGAATTTTGGTTTTTCATGTTGATTTTAAAATGAACTTTATCATGTATGAAATGTACTAACACGTTTTATCCTCACAGCAGGTCAACTTGTGTGTGGTTGCAACATTACGGTCCCATTGAGTACATTTTTGGAGAAAGGGACATCAGTTGCACCACAGGGCGGGTGGAGGGTGCAAAGCACGATACATTTTCTTTCTTCGGTAAGCATTATTTGTGTCTGACACTTTTGGAATTTTGGTTTTTCATGTTGATTTTAAAATGACCTTTTTCATGTTGGAAATGTACTAACTCGTTTTTTCCTCACAGCAGGTCAACTTGTGTGTGGTTGCAGCATTATGGTCCCATTGAGTACATTTTTGGAGAAAGGGACATCAGTTGCACCACAGGGCGGGAGGAGGGTGCAGACCACGATTCATTTTCATTCTTCGGTAACCATTCTTTTGTGTATGATACTTATGGAATTTCCGTTCTTCATGTTGATTTTAAAATGACCTTTATCATGTTTAAAATGTACTAAATCATTTTTCCTCACTGCAGGTCAACTTGTGTGGGTTTGTAACCTTACGGTCCCATTGAGTACATTTTTGGATAAAGGGGCATCAGTTGCACCACAGAGCGGGTGGAGGGTGCAAAGCACGATACATTTTCTTTCTTCGGTAAGCATTATTTGTGTCTGACACTTTTGGAATTTTGGTTTTTCATGTTGATTTTAAAATGACCTTTTTCATGTTGGAAATGTACTAACTCGTTTTTTCCTCACAGCAGGTCAACTTGTGTGTGGTTGCAACATTACGGTCCCATTGAGTACATTTTTGGAGAAAGGGACATCAGTTGCACCACAGGGCGGGAGGAGGGTGCAGACCACGATTCATTTTCATTCTTCGGTAACCATTCTTTTGTGTATGATACTTATGGAATTTCCGTTCTTCATGTTGATTTTAAAATGACCTTTATCATGTTTAAAATGTACTAAATCATTTTTCCTCACTGCAGGTCAACTTGTGTGGGTTTGTAACCTTACGGTCCCATTGAGTACATTTTTGGAGAAAGGGGCATCAGTTGCACCACAGAGCGGGTGGAGGGTGCAAAGCACGATACATTTTCTTTCTTCGGTAAGCATTATTTGTGTCTGACACTTTTGGAATTTTGGTTTTTCATGTTGATTTTAAAATGACCTTTTTCATGTTGGAAATGTACTAACTCGATTTTTCCTCAGAGCAGGTCAACTTGTGTGTGGTTGCAGCATTACGGTCCCATTGAGTACATTTTTGGAGAAAGGGACATTAGTTGTACCATAGGGCGGGAGGAGGGTGCAGAGCACGATACATTTTCTTTCTTCGGTAAGCATTTTTTTGTGTTTGATACTTTTGGAATTTTCGTTTTTCATGTTGATTTTAAAATGACCTTTTTCATGTTGGAAATGTACTAACTCGTTTTTTCCTCACAGCAGATCAACTTGTGTGTGGTTGCAACATTACGGTCCCATTGAGTACATTTTTGGAGGAAGGGACATCAGTTGCACCACAGGGCGGGAGGAGGGTGCCTAGCACGATACTTTTTCTTTCTTCGGTAAGCATTTTTTTGTGTTTGATACTTTTGGAATTTTGGTTTTCTCATGTTGACTTTAAAATGACCTTTTTCATGTTTGAAAGGTAGTAACTCGTATTTTCCTTACAGCAGGTCAACTTGTGGGTGGTTGCTACATTATGGTCCCATTGAGTACATTTTTGAGAAAAAGACATCAGTTGCAGCACAGGGCAGGAGGAGGGTGCCTAGTACGAAACATTTCCTTTCTTCGGTAAGCATCTTTTTGTGTTTGATACTTTTGGAATTTTGGTTTTTCATGTTGATTTTAAAATGACCTTTTTCATGTTTGAAATGTACTAACTCGCATTTTCCTCACAGCAGGTCAACTTGTCTGTGGTTGCAACAATACGGTCCCATTGAGTACATTTTTGGAGAAAGGGACATCAGTTGCACCACAGGGCGGGAGGAGGGTGCCTAGCACGATACATTTTCTTTCTTCGGTAAGCATTATTTGTGTTTGATACCTTTGGAATTTAGGTTTTACATGTTCATTTTAAAATGACCTTTTGTTTGTTTGAAATGTACTGAATCGTTTTTCCTCACAGCAGCTCAACTTGTGTGTTGTTGCAACGTTACGGTCCCATTGAGTACATTTTTAGACCGAGGGACATCAGTTGCACCAAAGGGCGGGAGGAGGGTGCCAAGCACGATACATTTTCTTTCTTCGGTAAGCATTTTTTTGTGTTTGATACTTTTGGAATTTTGTTTATTTCATGTTGATTTTAAATTACCTTTCACATGTTTGAAATGTACTAACTCATTTTTTCCTCACAGCTGGTCAACTTGTATGTGGTTGCAACATTACGGTCCCATTGAGTACATTTTTCGAGGGAGGGACATCAGTTGCACCACAGAGCGGGAGGAGGGTGCCTAGCACAATACATTTTCTTTCTTCGGTAAGCATTTTTTTGTGTTTGAAAGTTTGGAATTTTGGTTTTTCATGTTGATTTTAAAATGACCTTTTGCATATTTGAAGTGTACTAAATCGTTTTTTCCTTACAGCATGTCACCTTGTGTGTGGTTGCAACATTACGGTCCCATTAAGTACACTTTTGGAGAGAGGGAAATCAGTTGCATAACAGGGCGGGTGTAGGTTGCCTAGCACAATACATTTTCTTTCATCGGTAAGCATTTTTTTTTTTTGTGTTTGATAGTTTTGAAATTTTGGTGTTTCATGTTGATTTTAAAATGACCTTTTACATATTTGAAATGTACAAACTCGTTTTTTCCTCACAGTAAGTCAACTTGTGTGTGGTTGCAACATTACGGTCCCATTGAGTACATTTTTGGAGAAAGGGACATCAGTTTCACCACAGGGCGGGAGGAGGGTGCGGAGCACGATACATTTTCTTTCTTCAGTAAGCATTTTTTTGTGTTTCATAGTTTTGGAATTGTAGTTTTTCATGTTGATTTTAAAATGACCTTTTTCATGTTTGAAATGTTCTAAATCGTTTTTTCCTCACAGCAGGTCAACTAGTGTGTGGTTGCAACATTACGGTCCCATTGAGTACATTTTTGGAGAAAGGAACATCAGTTGCACCACGGGGCGTTAGGAGGGTGATTAGCACGACACATTTTTTTTCTTTGGAAAGCATTATTTGTGTTTGATACCTTTGGAATTTAGGTTTTACATGTTCATTTTAAAATGACCTTTTTCATGTTTGAAAAGTACTAACTCGTTTTCTCCTCACAGTAGATCAACTTGTGAGTGGTTGCAACTTTACGGTCCCATTGAGTACATTTTTGGACAGAGGGACATCAGTTTCACCACAGGGCGGGAGGAGGGTGCGGAGCACGATACATTTTCTTTCTTCAGTAAGCATTTTTTTGTGTTTCATAGTTTTGGAATTATAGTTTTTCATGTTGATTTTAAAATGACCTTTTTCATGTTTGAAATGAACTAACTCGTTTTTTCCTCACAGCAGGTCAACTTGTGTATTGTTGCAATATTACGATCCTATTGAGTACATTTTTGGAGAGAGGGACATCACTTGCCCCACAGCGCGGGAATAGGGTGCCTAGCACTATACATTTTCTTTCACCGGTAAGCATTTTTTTTTTTTTTTTGTGTTTGATAGTTTTGGAATTTTGGTTTTTGATGTTGATTTTAAAATGACCTTTTACATATTTGAATAATACTAACTCGTTTTTTCCTCACAGCAGGTCAACTTGTGTGTGGTTGCAACATTACGGTTCCATTGAGTACATTTTTGAGAAAGGGACATCAGTTGCACCACAGGGCGGCAGGAGATTGCCTAGCGCAATACATTTTCATAATTCGGTAAGCATTTTATTGTGTTTGATACTTTTGGTATTTTGGTTTTTCATGTTGATTTTAAAATGACCTTTTTCATGTTTGAAATGTACTAACTGGTTTTTTCCTCACAGCAGGACAATTTGTGTGTGGTTGCAACATTACGGTCCCATTGAGTACATTTTTGGAGAGAGGGACATCAGTTGCACCACAGGGCGGGAGGAGGGAGCCTAGCACATTACATTTTCTTTCTTCGGTAAGCATTTCTTTGTGTTTGATATCTTTGGAATTTTGGTTATTCATGTTGATTTTAAAATGACCTTTTCCATGTTTGAAATGTACTAACTCATTTTTTCCTCACAGCAGGTCAACTTGTGTATGGTTGCAAAATTATGGTCCCATTGAGTACATTTTTGGAGAGAGGGACATCAGTTGCACCACAGGGCGGGAGGAGGGTGCCTAGCACAATACATTTTCTTTCTTCGGTAAGCATTTTTTTGTGTTTTATACTTTTGGAATTTTGGTTTTTAATGTGATTTTAAAATGACCTTTTTCATGTTTGAATTGTACTAACTCGTTTTTTCCTCACAGCAGGTCAACTTGTGTGTGGTTGCAACATTATGGTCCGATTGAGTACATTTTTGGACAGAGGGACATCAGTTGCACCACAGGGCGGGAGAAGGGTGCCTAGCACGATACATTTTCTTTCGTCGGTAAGCATATTTTTGTGTTTGATACTTTTGGAATTTTGGTTTTTCATGTTGATTTTAAAATTACATTTCTCATGTTTGAAATGTACTAACTCCTTTCTTCCTCACATTAGGTCAACTTGTGTATGGTTGCAAAATTATGGTCCCATTGAGTACATTTTTGGAGAGAGGGACATCAGTTGCACCACAGGGCGGGAGGAGGGTGCCTAGCACAATACATTTTCTTTCTTCGGTAAGCATTTTTTTGTGTTTGATACTTTTGGAATTTAGGTTTTTAATGTGACTTTAAAATGACCTTTTTCATGTTTGAAATTTACTATCTCATTGTTTCCTCACAGCAGGTCAACTTGTGTGTGGTTGCATCATTACGGTCCCATTGAGTACATTTTTGGAGAGAGGGAAATCAGTTGCACCACTGGGCGGGAGAAGGGTTCCTAGCACGAAAACTTTTCGTTCTTCGGTAAGCATTTTTTTGTGTTTGATACTTTTGGAATTTTGGTTTTTCATGTTGATTTTAAAATGACCTTTTTCATGTTTGAAAATTACTAACACGTTTTTTCCTCAGAGCAAGACAACTTGTGTGTGGTTGCAACATTATGGTCCCATTGGGTACATTTTTGGAGTGAGGGACATCAGTTGCACCACAGGGTGGGAGGACGGTGCCTAGCACAATACATTTTCTTTCTTCGGTAAGCATTTTTTTGTGTTTTATTCTTTTGGAATTTTGGTTTTTAATGTGATTTTAAAATGCTCTTTTTCATGTTTGAAATGTTCTAACTCGTTTTTTCCTCACAGCAGGTCAACTTGTGTGTGGTTACAACATTACGGTCCGATTGAGTACATTTTTGGAGAGAGGGACATGAGTTGCACCTCAGGGCGGGAGGAGGGTGCATAGCACGATACACTTTCTATCTTCTGTAAGCATTTTTTTGTGTTTTATACTTTTGGAATTTTGGTATTTAATGTGATTTTAAAATGACCTTTTTCATGTTTGAAATGTGCTAACTCGTTTTTTCCTCACAGCAGTTCAACTTGTGAGTGGTTGCAACATTATGGTCCCATTGAGTACATTTTAGGACAGAGGGACAACAGTTGCACCACAGGGCGGGAGGAGGGTGCCTTGCACGATACATTTTCTTTCGTCGGTAAGCATATTTTTGTGTTTGATACTTTTGGAATTTTGGTTTTTTCATGTTGATTTTAAAATTACATTTTTCATGTTTGAAATGTACTAACACTTTTCTTCCTCACAGCAGGTCAACTTGTGTATGGTTGCAAAAATATGGTCCCATTGAGTACATTTTTGGAGAGAGGGACATCAATGCACCACAGGGCGGGAGGAGGGTGCCTAGCACAATACATTTTCTTTCTTCGGTAAGCATTTTTTTGTGTTTGATACTTTTGGAATTTACGTTTTTAATGTGACTTGAAAATGACCTTTTTCATGTTTGCAATTTACTATGTCGTTGTTTCCTCACAGCAGGTCAACTTGCGTGTGGTTGCATCATTACGGTCCCATTGAGTACATTTTTGGAGAGAAGGATACCAGTTGCACCACTGGGCGGGAGGAGGGTGCCTAGCGCGAAAACTTTTCGTTCTTCGGTAAGCATTTTTTTGTGTTTGATACTTTTGGAATGTTGGTTTTTCATGTTAATTTTAAAATGACCTTTTCCATGTTTGAAACTTACTAAATCGTTTTTTCCTCAGAGGAGGACAACTTGTGTGTGGTTGCAACATTAAGGTCCTATTGAGTACATTTTTGGAGTGAGGGACATCAGTTGCACCACAGGGTGGGAGGTCGGTGCCTAGCACAATACATTTCCTTTCTTCGTAAGCATTTTTTTGTGTTTGATACTTTTGGAATTTTGGTTTTTAATGTGATTTTAAAATGACCTTTTTCATGTTTGAAATGTACTAACTCGATTTTTCCTCATAGCAGGTCAACTTGTGTGTGGTTACAACATTACGATCCCATTGAGTACATTTTTGGAGAAAGGGACATCAGTTGCACCACAGGGCGGGAGGAGGGTGCGGAGCACGATACATTTTCTTTCTTGGGTAAGCATTTTTTTGTGTTTGATACTTTTGGAATTTTAGTTTTTCATGTTGATTTTAAAATGACCTTTTTCATGTTTGAAATGTACTAACTCGTTTATTCATCACAGCAGGTCAACTTGTGTGTCGTTGCAACATTACGGTCCCATTGAGTACATTTTTGGAGAAAGGGACATCAGTTGCACCACAGGGCGGGAGGAGGGTGCGGAGCACGATACATTTTCTTTCTTGGGTAAGCATTTTTTTGTGTTTGATACTTTTAGAATTTTGGTTTTTCATGTTGATTTTAAAATGACCTTTTTCATGTTTGAAATGTACTAACTCGTTTTTTCCTCACAGCAGGTCAACTTGTGTGTGGTTGCAACATTACGGTCCCATTGAGTACATTTTTGGAGAAAGGGACATCAGTTTCACCACAGGGCGGGAGGAGCGTGCCCAGCATGATACATTTTCTTTCCCGTTCAGCATTATTTGTGTTTGATACCTTTGGAATTTAGGTTTTACATGTTCATTTTAAAATGACCTTTTCATGTTTGAAATGTACTAACTCGTTTTTTCCTCACAGCAGGTCAACTTGTGAGTGGTTGCAACATTATGGTCCCATTGAGTACATTTTTGGACAGAGGGACATCAGTTGCACCACAGGGCGGGAGGAGGGTGCCTAGCACGATACATTTTCTTTCGTCGGTAAGCATATTATGTGTTTGATACTTTTGGAATTTTGGTTTTTTCATGTTGATTTTAAAAATACATTTTTCATGTTTGAAATGTACTAACACTTTTCTTCCTCACAGCAGGTCAACTTGTGTATGGTTGCAAAAATATGGTCCCATTGAGTACATTTTTGGAGAGAGGGACATCAATGCACCACAGGGCGGGAGGAGGGTGCCTAGCACAATACATTTTCTTTCTTCGGTAAGCATTTTTTTGTGTTTGATACTTTTGGAATTTAGGTTTTTAATGTGACTTGAAAATGACCTTTTTCATGTTTGCAATTTACTATGTCGTTGTTTCCTCACAGCAGGTCAACTTGTGTGTGGTTGCATCATTACGGTCCCATTGAGTACATTTTTGGAGAGAAGGATACCAGTTGCACCACTGGGCGGGAGGAGGGTGCCTAGCGCAAAAACTTTTCGTTCTTCGGTAAGCATTTTTTTGTGTTTGATACTTTTGGAATGTTGGTTTTTCATGTTAATTTTAAAATGACCTTTTCCATGTTTGAAACTTACTAAATCGTTTTTTCCTCAGAGGAGGACAACTTGTGTGTGGTTGCAACATTAAGGTCCTATTGAGTACATTTTTGGAGTGAGGGACATCAGTTGCACCACAGGGTGGGAGGTCGGTGCCTAGCACAATACATTTCCTTTCTTCGGTAAGCATTTTTTTGTGTTTGATACTTTTGGAATTTTGGTTTTTAATGTGATTTTAAAATGACCTTTTTCATGTTTGAAATGTACTAACTCGATTTTTCCTCATAGCAGGTCAACTTGTGTGTGGTTACAACATTACGATCCCATTGAGTACATTTTTGGAGAAAGGGACATCAGTTGCACCACAGGGCGGGAGGAGGGTGCGGAGCACGATACATTTTCTTTCTTAGGTAAGCATTTTTTTGTGTTTGATACTTTTGGAATTTTAGTTTTTCATGTTGATTTTAAAATGACCTTTTTCGTGTTTGAAATGTACCAACTCGCTTTTTCATCACAGCAGGTCAACTTGTGTGTGGTAGCAACTTTACGGTCCCATTGAGTACATTTTAGGAGAATGGGACACCAGTTGCACCAGAGGGCGGGAGGAGGGTGCGGAGCACGATACATTTTCTTTCTTGGGTAAGCATTTTTTTGTGTTTGATACTTTTGGAATTTTGGTTTTTCATGTTGACTTTAAAATGACCTTTTTCATGTTTGAAGTGTACTAACTTGTTTTTTCATCACAGCAGGTCAACTTGTGTGTGGTTGCAACATTACGGTCCCATTGAGTACATTTTTGGGGAAAGGGACATCAGTTTCACCACAGGGCGGGAGGAGCGTGCCTAGCATGATACATTTTCTTTCTCCGTTAAGCATTATTTGTGTTTGATACCTTTGGAATTTAGGTTTTACATGTTCATTTTAAAATGACCTTTTCATGTTTGAAATGTACTAACTCGTTTTTTCCACACAGCAGGTCAACTTGTGAGTGGTTGCAACATTACGGTCCCATTGAGTACATTTTTGGAAAGAGGGACAACAGTTGCACCACAGGGCGGGAGGAGGGTGCGGAGCACGATACATTTTCTTTCGTCGTTAAGCATATTTTTGTGTTCGATACTTTTGGAATTTTGGTTTTTTCATGTTGATTTTGAAATTACATTTTTCGTGTTTGAAATGAACTAACTCTTTTCTTCCTCACAGCAGGTCAACTTGTGTATGGTTGCAAAATTATGGTCCCGTTGAGTACATTTTTGGAGAGAGGTACATCAGTTGCACCACAGGGCGGGAGGAGGGTACCTAGCACAATACATTTTCTTTCTTCGGTAAGCATTTTTTTGTGTTTGATACTTTTGGCATTTAGGTTTTTAATGTGACTTTAAAATGGCCTTTTTCATGTTTGAAATTTACTATCTTGTTGTTTCCTCACAGCAGGTCAACTTGTGTGTGGTTGCATCATTACGGTCCCATTGAGTACATTTTTGGAGAGAAGGATATCAGTTGCACCACTGGGCGGGAGGAGGGTGCCTAGCACGAAAACTTTTCGTTCTTCGGTAAGCATTTTCTTTTGTTTGATACTTTTGGAATATTGGTTTTTCATGTTAACTTTAAAATGACCTTTTTCATGTTTGAAACTTACTAACTCGAATTTTCCTCAGAGCAAGACAAATTGTGTGTGGTTGCAACATTACGGTCTCATTGAGTACATTTTTGGAGTGAGGGACATCAGTTGCACCACAGGGTGGGAGGACGGTGCCTAGCACAATACATTTTCTTTCTTCGGTAAGCATTTTTTTGTGTTTGATACTTTTGGAATTTTGGTTTTTAATGTGATTTTAAAATGACCTTTTTCATGTTTGAAATGTACTAACTCGTTTATTCATCACAGCAGGTCAACTTGTGTGTCGTTGCAACATTACGGTCCCATTGAGTACATTTTTGGAGAAAGGGACATCAGTTGCACCACAGGGCGGGAGGAGCGTGCGGAGCACGATACATTTTCTTTCTTGGGTAAGCATTTTTTTGTGTTTGATACTTTTAGAATTTTGGTTTTTCATGTTGATTTTAAAATGACCTTTTTCATGTTTGAAATGTACTAACTCGTTTTTTCCTCACAGCAGGTCAACTTGTGTGTGGTTGCAACATTACGGTCCCATTGAGTACATTTTTGGAGAAAGGGACATCAGTTTCACCACAGGGCGGGAGGAGCGTGCCCAGCATGATACATTTTCTTTCCCGTTAAGCATTATTTGTGTTTGATACCTTTGGAATTTAGGTTTTACATGTTCATTTTAAAATGACCTTTTCATGTTTGAAATGTACTAACTCGTTTTTTCCTCACAGCAGGTCAACTTGTGAGTGGTTGCAACATTACGGTCCCATTGAGTACATTTTTGGACAGAGGGACATCAGTTGCACCACAGGGCGGGAGAAGGGTGCCTAGCACGATACATTTTCTTTCGTCGGTAAGGATATTTTTGTGTTTGATACTTTTGGAATTTTGTTTTTTTCATGTTGATTTTAAAATTACATTTCTCATGTTTGAAATGTACTAACTCTTTTCTTCTTCACAGCATGTCAACTTGTGTATGGTTGCAAAATTATGGTCCCATTGAGTACATTTTTGGAGAGAGGGACATCAGTTGCACCACAGGGTGGGAGGAGGGTGTCTAGCACAATACATTTTCTTTCTTCGGTAAGCATTTTTTTGTGTTTGATACTTTTGGAATTTAGATTTTTAATGTGACTTTAAAATGACCTTTTTCATGTTTGAAATTTACTATCTCGTTGTTTCCTCACAGCAGGTCAACTTGTGTGTGGTTGCATCATTACGGTCGCATTGAGTACATTTTTGGAGAGAGGGATATCAGTTGCACCACTGGGCGGGAGAAGGGTGCCTAGCACGAAAACTTTTCGTTCTTCGGTAAGCAATTTTTTGTGTTTGATACTTTTGGAATTTTGGTTTTTAATGTGATTTTAAAATGACCTTTTTCATGTTTGAAATGTACTAACTCGTTTTTTCCTCACAGCAGGTCAACTTGTGTGTGGTTACAACATTATGGTCCGATTGAGTACATTTTTGGAGAGAGGGACCTGAGTTGCACCACAGGGCGGGAGGAGGATGCATAGCACGAAACACTTTCTATCTTCGGTAAGCATTTTTTTGTGTTTTATACTTTTGGAATTTTGGTATTTAATGTGATTTTAAAATGACCTTTTTCATGTTTGAAATTTTCTATCTCGTTGTTTTTTCATAGCAGGTCAAGTTGTGTGTGGTTGCAACATTACGATCACATTGAGTACATTTTTGGAGAGAGGGACATCAGTTGCACCACAGGGCGGGAGGAGGGTGCCTAACACAATACATTTTCTTTCTTCGGTAAGCATTTTTTAGTGTTTGATACTTTTGGAATTTTAGTTTTTCAAGTTGATTTTAAAATGACCTTTTTCATGTTTGAAATGTACTAACTCGTTTTTTCCTCACAGCAGGTCAACTTGTGTGTGGTTGCAACATTACGGTCCCATTGAGTACATTTTTGAGAATGGGACATCAGTTGCACCACAGGGCGGGAGGAGGGTGCCTAGCACAATACATTTTCATACTTCGGTAAGCATTTTATTGTGTTTGATACTTTTGGTATTTTGGTTTTTCATGTTGATTTTAAAATGATCTTTTTCATGTTTGAAATGTACTAAATCGTTTTTTCCTCACAGCAGGTCAACTTGTGTGTGGTTAAAACATTACGGTCCCATTGAGTATATTTTTGGAGAGAGGGACATCAGTTGCACCACAGGGCGGGAGGAGGGAGCCTAGCACAATACATTATCTTTCTTCGGTAAGCATTTCTTTGTGTTTGATAACTTTGGAATTTTGGTTATTAATGTTGATTTTAAAATGACCTTTTCCATGTTTGAAATGTACTAACTCGTTTTTTCCTCACAGCATGTCAACTTGTGTGTGGTTGCAACATTTAGGTCCCATTGAGAACATTTTTGGAGAGAGGGACATAAGTTGCACCACAGGGTGGGAGGAGGGTGCATAGCACGATGCACTTTCTTTCTTCGGTAAGCATTTTTTTGTGTTTTATACTTTTGGAATTTTGGTTTTTAATGTGATTTTAAAATGACCTTTTTCATGTTTGAAATGTACTAACTCGTGTTTTCCTCACAGCAGGTCAACTTGTGTGTGGTTGCAACATTACGGACCCATTGAGTACATTTTTGGACAAAGGGTTATCAGTTGCACCACAGGGCGGGAGGAGGGTGCGGAGTACGATACATTTATTTTCTTCGGTAAGCATTTTTTTGTGTTTGATAGTTTTGGAATTTTGGTTTTTCATGTTGATTTGAAAATGACCTTTTGCATGTTTGAAATGTACTAACACGTTTTTTCCTCAGAGCAGGTCAACTTGTGTGTGGTTGCAACAATACGGTCCCATTGAGTACATTTTTGGAGAAAGGGACATTACTTTCACCACAGGGCGGGAGGAGCGTGCCTAGCACGATACATTTTCTTTCTCCGTTAAGCATTATTTGTGTTTGATACCTTTGGAATTTAGGTTTTGCATGTTCATTTTAAAATGACCTTTTCATGTTTGAAATGTACTAACTTGTTTTTTCCTCACAGCAGGTAGACTTGTGAGTGGTTGCAACATTACGGTCCCATTGAGTATATTTTTGGACAGAGGGACATCAGTTGCACCACAGGGCGGGAGGAGGGTGCCTAGCACGATACATTTTCTTTCTTCGGTAAGCATATTTTTGTGTTTGTTACATTTTGAATTTTGGTTTTTTCATGTTGATTTTACAATTACCTTTCTCATGTTTGAAATGTACTAACTCTTTTCTTCCTCACAGCAGGACAACATGTGTATGTTTGCAACATTATGGTCCCATTGAGTACATTTTTGGAGAGAGGGACATCAGTTGCACCACAGGGCGGGAGGGGGTGCCTAGCACAATACATTTCCTTTCTTCGGTAACCATTTTTTTGTGTTTGATACTTTTGGAATTTTGGTTTTTCATCTTGATTTTAAAATGACCTTTTTCATGTTTGAAACTTACTAACTCGTTTTTTCCTCAGAGCAGTACAACTTGTGTGTGGTTGCAACATTACGCTCCCAATGAGTACATTTTTGGAGAGAGGGACATCAGTTGCACCACAGGGCGGGAGGAGGGTGCGGAGCACAATACATTTTCTTTCTTCGTTAAGCATTTTTTTGTGTTTGATAGTTTTGGAATTTTGGTTTTTCATGTTGATTTTAAAATGACCTTTTTCATGTTTGAAATGTACTAACTCGTTTTATCATCACAGCAGGTCAACTTGTGTGTGGTTGCAACATTACGGTCCCATTGAGTACAGTTTTGGAGAAAGGGACATCAGTTTCACCACAGGGCGGCTGGAGGGTGCCTAGCACGATACAATTTTTTTCCTTCGTTAATCATTATTTGTGTTTGATACCATTGGAATTTAGGTTTTACATGTTCATTTTAAAATGACCTTTTTCATGTTAGAAATGTACTAACTCTTTTTTTCCTCACAGCAGGTCAACTTGAGAGTGGTTGCAACATTACGGTCCGATAGAGTACATTTTTGGAGATAGGGACATGAGTTGCACCACAGGGCGGGAGGAGGGTGCATAGCATGATACACTTTCTATCTTCGGTAAGAATTTTTTTGTGTTTTATACTTTTGGAATTTTTGTATTTAATGTGATTTTAAAATGACCTTTTTCATGTTTGAAATTTACTATCTCGTTGTTTCCTCATAGCAGGTCAACTTGTGTGTGGTTATAACAATACGGTCCCATTGAGTATATTTTTAGGGAGAGGGACATCAGTTGCACCACTGTGCGGGAGGAGGGTGCAGAGCACGAAACATTATCTTTCTTCGGTAAGAATTTTTTTGTTTTTATTACTTTTGGAATTTTGGTTTCTAATGTGATTTTAAAATGACCTTTTTCATGTTTGAAATTTACTATCTCATGTATCCTCACAGCAGGTCAACTTGTGTGTGGTTGCAACATTACGGTCCGATTGAGTACATTTTTGGAGAGAGGGACATCAGTTGCAGGTCTGGGCGGCAGGATGGTAACTGGCACAATACATTTTTTTCTTCGGTAAGCATTTTTTTGTGTTTGATACTTTCGGAATGTTCGTTTTTCATGTTGATTTTAAAATGACCTTTTTCATATTTGAAACTTACTAACTCGTTTTTTCCTCACAGCAGGTCAACTTGTGTGTGGTTGCAACATTACGGTCCCATTGAGTACATTTTTGGAGAGATGGACATCAGTTGCACCACAGGGCGGGAGGAGGGTGACTAGCACAATACATTTTATTTTTTCGGTAAGCATTATTTGTGTTTGATACCTTTGGAATTTAGGTTTTACATGTTCATTTTAAAATGACCTTTTCATGTTTGAAGTGTACTAACTTGTTTTTTCCTCACAGCAGGTCAGCTTGTGTGTGGTTGCAACATTACGGTAGCATTGAGTGCATTTTTGGAGAGAGAGACAACAGTTGCGCCACAGGGCGGGAGGAGGGTGCCTAGCACAATAAATTTTCTTTCTTCGGTAAGCATTATTTGTGTTTGATACCTTTGGAATTTAGGTTTTACATGTTCATTTTAAAATGACCTTTTTCATGTTTGAAATGTACTAACTCGTTTTTTCCTCACAGCAGCCAACTTGTGTGTGGTTGCAACATTACGGTCCCATTGAGTAGATTTTTGGAAAGGGGGACATCAGTTGCACCACGGGGCGGGAGGAGGGTGCCTAGCACAATACATTTTCTTTCTTCGGAAAGCATTATTTGTGTTTGATACCTTTGGAATTTAGGTTTTACATGTTTATTTTAAAATGACCTTTTTCATGTTTGAAATTTACTATCTCGTTGTTTCCTCACAGCAGGTCAACTTGTGTGTGGTTGCAACATTACGGACCCATTGAGTACATTTTTGGAGAGAGGGACATCATTTACACCACAGGGCGGGAGGAAGGTGACTAGCACGAAAAATTTTCTTTCTTCAGTAAGCATTTTTTTGTGTTTGATACTTTTGGAATTTTGGTTTTTCATGTAGATTTTAAAATGACCTTTTGCATGTTTGAAATGTACTAAATCGTTTTTTCCTCACAGTAGGTCAACTTGTGTGTGGTTGCAACATTACGGTCCGATTGAGCAAATTTTTGGAGAAAGGGACATCAGTTGCACCACAGGTCGGGAGGAGGGTGCCTAGCACAATCCATTTTCTTTCTTCGGTAAGCGTTATTTGCGTTTGATACCTTTGGAATTTAGGTTTTACATGTTCATTTTAAAATTACCTTTTTCATGTTTGAAATTTACTTCTCGTTGTTTCCTCACAGCAGGTCAACTTGTGTGTGGTTGCAACATTATGGTCCCATTGAGTACATTTTTGGAGAGAGGAACATGAGTTTCACCACAGGGCGGGAGGAGGGTGCATAGCACGATACACTTTCTATCTTCGGTAAGCATTTTTTTGTGTTTTATACTTTTGGAATTTTGGTATTAATGTGATTTTAAAATGACCTTTTTCATGTTTGAAACTTACTATCTCCTTGCTTCCTCATAGCAGGTCAACTTGTGTGTGGTTGCAACATAACGGTCCCATTGAGTATATTTTTGGAGAGATGGACATCAGTTGCACCACTGGGCAGGAGGAGGGTGCAGAGCACGAAACATTTTCTTTCTTCGGTAAGAATTTTTTTGTGTTTGATACTTTTGGAATTTTGGTTTTTAATGTCATTTTAAAATGACCTTTTTTATGTTTGAAATTTATTATCTCGTGTATCCTCACAGCAGGTCAACTTGTGTGTGGTTGCAACATTACGATCCCATTGAGTACATTTTTGGAGAGAGGGATACACTTTCTATCTTCGGTAAGCATTATTTTGTGTTTTATACTTTTGGAATTTTGGTATTTAATGTGATTTTAAAATGAGCTTTTTCATGTTTGAAATGTACTATATCTTTGCTTCCTCATAGCAGGTCAACTTGTGTGTGGTTGCAACATTACGGTCCCATTGAGTACATTTTTGGAGAGAGGGACATCAGTTGCACCACTGGGCGGGAGGAGGGAGCAGAGCACGAAACATTTTCTTTCTACGGTAAGAATTTTTTTGTGTTTGATACTTTTGGAATTTTGGTTTTTAATGTAATTTTAAAATGACCATTTTCATGTTTGAAATTTACTATCTCGTGTATCCTCACAACAGGTCAACTTGTGTGTGGTTGCAACATTACGGTCCCATTGAGTACATTTTTGGAGAGAGGGATACACTTTCTGTCTTCGGTAAGCATTTTTTTGTGTTTTATACTTTTGGAATTTTGGTTTTTCATGTTGATTTTAAAATGACCTTTTGCATGTTTGAAATGTAATAAATCGTTTTTTCCTCACAGCAGGTCAACTTGTGTGTGGTTGCAACATTACGGTCACATTGAGTATATTTTTGGAGAGAGGGACATCAGTTGCACCACTGGGCGGGAGGAGGGTGCAGAGTACGATACATTTTCTTTCTTCGGTAAGAATTTTTTTGTGTTTGATACTTTTGGAATTTTGGTTTATAATGTGATTTTAAAATGACCTTTTTTATGTTTCAAATTTACTATCTCGTGTATCCTCACAGCAGGTCAACTTGTGTGTGGTTGCAACATTACGGTCCCATTGAGTACATTTTTGGAGAGAGGGACATCAGTTGCACCACAGGGCGGGAGGAGGGTGCCTAGCACAATACATTTTCTTTCTTCAGTAAGCATTATTTGTGTTTCATCCCTTTGGAATTTTGGTTTTTCATGTTGATTTTAAAATGACCTTTTTCATGTTTGAAATGTACTAACTCGTTTTTTCATCACAGCTGGTCAACTTGTGTGTGGTTGCAACATTACGGTCCCATTGAGTACATTTTTGGAGAGAGGAACATGAGTTGCACCACAGGGCGGGAGGAGGGTGCATGGCACGATACACTTTCTATCTTCGGTAAGCATTTTTTTGTGTTTTATACTTTTGGAATTTTGGTATTTAATGTGATTTTAAAATGAAATTTTTCATGTTTGAAATTTACCATCTCGTTGTTTCCTCATAGCAGGTCAACTTGTGTTTGGTTGCAACATTACGGTCCCATTGAGTACATTTTTGGAGAGAGGGAGATAAGTTGCACCACTGGGCGGGAGGAGGGTGCAGAGCACGAAACATTTTCTTTCTACGGTAAGAATTTTTTTGTGTTTGATACTTTTGGAATTTTGGTTTTTAATGTAATTTTAAAAAGACCTTTTTCATGTTTGAAATTTACTATCTCGTGTATCCTCACAGCAGGTCAACTTGTGTGTGGTTGCAACATTACGGTCCCATTGAGTACATTTTTGGAGAGAGGGACATCAGTTGCACCACAGGGCGGGAGTAGGATGCTTAGCACAATACATTTTCTTCCTTTGGTAAGCATTTTTTTGTGTTTGATACTTGTGGAATTTTGGTTTTTAATGTGATCTTAAAATGACCTTTTTCATGTTTGAAATTTACTATCTCGTTGTTTCCTCACAGCAGGTCAACTTGTGTATGGTTGCAACATTACGGTCCCATTGGGTACATTTTTGGAGAGAGGGATATCAGTTGCACCACTGGGCGGCGGGAGGGTAACTAGCACAATACATTTTCTTTCTTCGGTAAGCATTTTTTTGTGTTTGATACTTTTGGAATGTTAGTTTTTCATGTTGATTTTAAAATGACCTTTTTCATGTTTGAAACTTACTAACTCGTCTTTTCCTCACAGCAGGTCAACTTGTGTGTGGTTGCAACATTACGGTCCCATTGAGTACATTTTTGGAGAGAGGGACATGATTTGCACCACAGGGCGGGAGGAGGGTGCATATGACGATACACTTTCTATCTTCGGTAAGCATTTTTTTGTGTTTTATACTTTTGGAATTTTGGTATTTAATGTGATTTTAAAATGACCTTTTTCATGTTTGAAATTTACTATCTCTTTGTTTCCTCATAGCAGGTCAACTTGTGTGTGGTTGCAACATTACGGTCCCATTGAGTATATTTTTGGAGAGAGGGACATCAGTTGCACCACTGGGCGGGAGAAGGGTGCAGAGCACGAAACATTTTCTTTCTTCGGTAAGAATTTTTTGTGTTTGATACCTTTGGAATTTTGGTTTTTAATGTGATTTTAAAATGACCTTTTTCATGTTTGAAATTTACTATCTCGTGTATCCTCACAGCAGGTCAACTTGTGTGTGGTTGCAACATTACGGTCCCATTGAGTACATTTTTGGAGAGAGGGACATCAGTTGCACCACAGGGCGGGAGGAGGGTGCGTAGCACAATACAATTTCTTTCTTCGGCAAGCATTTTTTTGTGTCTGATACTTTTGGAATTTTGGTTTTTAATCTGATTTTAAATTGACCTTTTTCATGATTGAAATTTACTATCTCGTTGTTTCCTCACAGCAGGTCAACTTGTGTATGGTTGCAACATTACGGTCCCATTGAGTACATTTTTGGAGAGAGGGATATCAGTTGCAGCACTGGGCGGCAGGAGGGTAACTGGCACAATACACTTTTTTCTTCGGTAAGCAT
This sequence comes from Schistocerca cancellata, assembly GCF_023864275.1. Classification (NCBI taxonomy): domain Eukaryota; kingdom Metazoa; phylum Arthropoda; class Insecta; order Orthoptera; family Acrididae; genus Schistocerca; species Schistocerca cancellata. The sequence continues at coordinate 603,508 of NW_026047168.1, read as the reverse complement.
TTTTTTGTGTTTGATACTTTTGGAATTTCGGTTTTTCATGTTGATTTTAAAATGACCTTTTGCATGTTTGAAATATACTAAATCGTTTTTTTCCTCACAGCAGGTGAGCTTGTGTGTGGTTGCAACATTACGGTCCCATTGAGTACATTTTTGGAGAGAGGGACATCAGTTGCACCACAGGGCGGGAGGAGGGTGCCTAGCACAATACATTTTCTTTCTTCGGTAAATATTATTTGTGTTTGATACCTTTGGAATTTAGGGTTTTACATGTTCATTTTAAAATGACCTTTTTCATGTTTGAAATGTACTAACTCGTTTTTTCATCACAGCAGCCAACTTGTGTGTGGTTGCAACATTACGGTCACATTGAGTACATTTTTGGAGAGAGGGATACACTTTCTATCTTTGGTAAGCATTTTTTTGTGTTTTATACTTTTGGAATTTTGGTATTTAATGTGATTTTAAAATGACCTTTTTCATGTTTGAAATGTACTATCTCTTTGCTTCCTCATAGCAGGTCAACTTGTGTGTGGTTGCGACATTATGGTCCCAATGAGTATATTTTTGGAGAGAGGCACATCAGTTGCACCACAGGGCGGGTGGAGGGTGCCTAGCACAATACAATTTTTTTCTTCGTTAATCATTATTTGAGTTTGATACCTTTGGAATTTAGGTTTTACATGTTCATTTTAAAAGGACCTTTTTCATGTTAGAAATGTACTAACTCGTTTTTTCCTCACTGCAGGTCAACTGGAGAGTGGTTGCAACATTACGGTCCGATTGAGTACATTTGTGGAGAGAGGGACATCAGTTGCACCACTGGGCGGCAGGAGGGTAACTGGCACAATACATTTTTTTCTTCGGTAAGCATTTTTTTGTGTTTGATACTTTTGGAATGTTAGTTTTTCATGTTGATTTTAAAATGACCTTCTTCATGTTTGAAACTTACTAACTCGTTTTTTCCTCACAGCAGGTCAACTTGTGTATGGTTGCAACATTACGGTCCCATTGAGTACATTTTTGGAGAGAGGGATATCAGTTGCACCACTGGGCGGCAGGAGGGTAACTAGCACAATACATTTTCTTTCTTCGGTGAGCATTTTTTTGTGTTTGATACTTTTGGAATGTTAGTTTTTCATGTTGATTTTAAAATGACCTTTTTCATGTTTGAAACTTACTAACTCGTTTTTTCCACACAGCAGGTCAACTTGTGTGTGGTTGCAACATTACGGTCCCATTGAGTACATTTTTGGAGAGAGGGACATGATTTACACCACAGGGCGGGAGGAGGGTGCATAGGACGATACACTTTCTATCTTCGGTAAGCATTTTTTGGTGTTTTATACTTTTGGAATTTTGGTATTTAATGTGATTTTAAAATGACCTTTTTCATGTTTGAAATTTACTATCTCGTGTATCCTCACAGCAGGTCAACTTGTGTGTGGTTGCAACATTACGGTCCCATTGAGTACATTTTTGGAGAGAGGGACTCCAGTTGCACCACAGGGCGGGAGGAGGGTGCGTAACACAATACAATTTCTTTCTTCGGTAAGCATTTTTTTGTGTTTGATACTTTTCGAATTTTGGTTTTTAATGTGATTTTAAAATGACCTTTTTCATGATTGAAATTTACTATCTCATTGTTTCCTCACAGCAGGTCAACTTGTGTATGGTTGCAACATTACGGTCCCATTGAGTACATTTGTGGAGAGAGGGATATCAGTTGCACCACTGGGCGGCAGGAGGGTAACTGGCACAATACATTTTTCTCTTCGGTAAACATTTTTTCGTGTTTGATACTTTTGGAATGTTGGTTTTTCATGTTGATTTTAAAATGACCTTTTTCATGTTTGAAACTTACTAACTCGTTTTTTCTCACAGCAGGTCAACTTGTGTGTGGTTGCAACATTACGGTCCCATTGAGTACATTTTTGGAGAGATGGACATCAGTTGCACCACAGGGCGGGAGGAGGGTGACTAGCACAATACATTTTCTTTCTTCGGTAAGCATTATTTGTGTTTGATACCTTTGGAATTTAGATTTTACATGTTCATTTTAAAATGACCTTTATCATGTTTGAAATGTACTAACTCGTTTTTTTCTCACAGCAGCCAACTTGTGTGTGGTTGCAACATTACGGTCCCATTGAGTACATTTTTGGAAAGAGGGACATCAGTTGCACCACAGGGCGGGAGGAGGGTGCGTAGCACAATACATTTTCTTTCTTCGGTAAGCATTTTTTTGTGTTTGATACTTTTGGACTTTTGGTTTTTAACGTGATTTTAAAATGACCTTTTTCATGATTGAAATTTTCTATCTCGTTGTTTCCTCACAGCAGTTCAACTTGTGTATGGTTACAACATTATGGTCCCATTGAGTACATTTTTGGAGAGAGGGATATCAGTTGCACCACTGGGCGGCAGGAGGGTAACTAGCACAATACATTTTCTTTCTTTGGTAAGCATTTTTTTGTGTTTGATACTTTTGGAATGTTAGTTTTTCATGTTGATTTTAAAATGACCTTTTTCATGTTTGAAACTCACAGCAGGTCAACTTGTGTGTGGTTGCAACATTACGGTCCCATTGAGTACATTTTTGGAGAGATGGACATCAGTTGCACCACAGGGCGGGAGGAGGGTGACTAGCACAATACATTTTCTTTCTTCGGTAAGCATTTTTTTGTGTTTGATACTTTTGGAATTCCGGTTTTTCATGTTGATTTTAAAACGACCTTTTGCATGTTTGAAATGTACTAAATCGTTATTTCCTCACATTAGGTCAGCTTGTGTGTGGTTGCAACATTACGGTCCCATTGAGTACATTTTTGGAGAGACGGACATCAGTTGCACCACAGGGCGGGAGGAGGGTGCATAGCACGATACACTTTCTATCTCCTGTAAGCATTTTCTTGTGTCTTATACTTTTGGAATTTTGGTTTTTAATGTGATTTTAAAATGACCTTTTTCATGTTTGAAATTTACTATCTCGTTGTTTTCTCACAGAAGGTCAACTTGTGTGTGGTTGCAACATTACGGTCCCATTGAGTACATTTTTGGAGAGAGGGATATCAGTTGCACCACAGTGTGGGAGGAGGGTGCCTAGCTCGATACATTTTCTTTCTTCGGTAAGCATTTTTTTGTGTTTGATACTTTTGGAATTTTGGTTTTTTCATGTTGATTTTACAATTACCTTTTTCGTGTTTGAAATGTACTAACTCGTTTTTTCCTCACAGCAGGTCAACTTGTGTGTGGTTGCAACATTACGGTCCCATTGAGTACATTTTTGGAGAGAGGGACATGATTTGCACCACAGGGCGGGAGGAGGGTGCATAGCACGATACACTTTCTATCTTCGGTAAGCATTTTTTTGTGTTTTATACTTTTGGAATTTTGGTTTTTTAATGTGATTTTAAAATGACCTTTTTCATGTTTGAAATTTACTGTCTCGTGTATCCTCACAGGAGGTCAACTTGTGTGTGGTTCAACATTACGATCCCATTGAGTACAT